>NW_005192844.1:0-1379 GCF_000239375.1 Pundamilia nyererei | reverse complement strand
TTTGAGCCTCTCCTCTTTAAGTTACATGTTTTCAAGCTTCTATAAGCCATCTCCTCATTTTTGTTCTACCACCATCAATGCCCCGACTCTGGAGGAAGTCCAGTCTCTGCCTCTTGCAATTCACTACTATAATTTACTGGACAACATAGAATGTTTTGTAATTTTCCCTCTGTACTTTGAATCACTTGAATTAAAGACTTTCAGCTTTAATTCAAATGATTTTATAAAAATTCTGCATGAACTGTTTAGAAATTACAGACATTTTTACACACAGTCTCCTATTTTCAGAGGCACAGCCCTGTACACTTCCCAGTTCATCCCGCTGCTTCCATAAAGACTAGTTATGATGTTCCACTGCCAACCAAACATGCGCATGTTTGACATGAGGCATACTTCAGATCATGAGCTTGTTCTGTACTTCTCCATACTTTCCTCCTCCCATCATTCTGGTACAAGTTAATATTGCTTCCATCTGTCCAAAGAACCGTGCAGGCTCTTAGATGTTTTCTGGCAAAGTCTAATTTGGCCTTGTTTTCGAGTGTTTTGCACCTTCATGTAAACCTTCTGTATTTACAGTAATGAAAGCTTCCTGTGATGGTAGACTTTGTTATGCCGACCTCCTTGTGATTGTTTAAATGTTGTGAAATTGTTTTTCTTAACCATGCAGTATTACTTATTGCGTTGTATAAGTAATACTGAATTGAATTGAAACAAATACTTTTATCTAGGATGTCACTCTAGGATGCTGCTTCCTGCTGGAGCATACTGGTCACTATATTTTGCACTATATTTTGCTCCGAATTCCAAAGGATTTCTCCAGATTTCAATTATTGTCCAAAATGGCCTTGGACAAATATAAAGGTAGAAAAGAGTCATGTCATCTGGGAGCTCAAAAAGTTTTCTTTTTCAACTTGTTTAATCTCAAATCCTCTTAGGTAACCATTACGCTGGATGCTAGTTTGAAAAAGGAAACAAACCTTTTGGGTACTTCTAATTTATAGCACACCTCTGTTTCTGAGTAACATGTGTGCTTAATTTTCTGCACACTTTTACTAACTAGTCTGTCTGCAAACAGGTTTTTAGCTTTGTCTTGTTATTATATCAACCCTTGGCACTAAATGTACCAGAGATAAATAGTTAAAACTGTGGAAAACTAATAAAAAAACCACCCCCAAAACAAGCATTTTATCGACACACATGCTAATTTGAGACACAGATGACAAACACGTTTTTCTGCTTACGTTGTCCCACTTTGTCTGTGTTATTCAGTGTTTCTCATCGTCTTCGTGCATTTTCCTTTCCATTGCCGCACAGCTGTACTTAATTCCAGGAAAACGCACATAGCTTTTATTTACAGCTAGCAACTCTTGTGCAGTTGT
>NW_005192843.1:0-1379 GCF_000239375.1 Pundamilia nyererei | reverse complement strand
ACATACCTTAAACACTTAAAGCTGTAAGCTAATGATAGTTATATAAGAGCAGATGCATGCTGGTGCAATAAGCTGTACGTTTTGCGTCCAATGGATGCATGATCTGATTAGTCAACTAATCCCAAAAATAATCGGTAACTAGTCGACTATCAAAATAATCGTTTGTGGCAGCCCTATTTCTAAATTAAAATTCAAAAATTGTTAGTTGCAGGCTAACACTGACAGACAGACAACCATTCGCCCTCACAACTATAGGGAATTTAGAGTTTCCAGTTAACCTATCATAACTAACTGCATGTCTTTGGACTATGTGAGGAAGCCGGAGTACCCGGAGAGAACCCACTCAAACATGGGGAGAAGAACTCCACACAGAAAGACCCCTGATGGTGGAACTGAACTCAGGACCTTCTTGCTGTGCGGCAACAGTGCTAACCACCGTGCCAACCTTCTAATACACCTTTTCCTGTAAGAGTGGACCTTAATGACCGCGTGCACTTGGCTAAAATACAGCTTTCATGGTGCGTTCGGTCAGTACATCAAGTACAAAGTACAAACCCATATCTTTTACAGAACATCAGATGACACATACTGAGTAGTGACAGCTGCTCATTTGTAACTTGGACCCACTCCTCGCAGAGTGCCTGGTTGTCACAGTGAAAGGTGACCTCACTACACCGCCACTGGTGCTGTTGTGTCCTTCGCACATAGGAAACTGTAAAGAAACAAAACAGAACACTCCAGAGACCACTTATCAACAAAAATCAGAGACGAAAGATGCTTTTATCATTCCCATAGAGCATCTTATCAGACAAATGCCTCCAAATGTGCTAAACAAAGCCTCTGATAATGTCTTCTTTTCACATCATTTTGCCTTGCTTAAAGTCATAATCATAAAATACCCAGATCGCTTGTGACCTATAGTTTATTTAGTAGGCAGGTATTTTTAAAAATTCCTACTTTTGTCGTTTACCATATTACCTGGCTTTGGCACAGTGGGGGCTTGCCCTGAGAATAAACCTGGGCTTTATCCTTAACACACAGATTATTCAGATATGCGCTTATGTCAGAAATAGAATAGAATAGAATAATCCTTTAAAATGACAGAAATGAAATAGAAATGAAAGCATGAAGAAATTAGTTTCCTAAATGAAACAGGGCTGTGCTCATAATCAGACACACACACAAAGTAGAGACAGAGTCCCATAATATCCTGCTAGGAACATTACTGAAATATTTACATTAAGAAGGAAAAATTCACTCACTAAGCACTTTGACAGCAGATTCACTCGCTAAGCATTTCAAAGTGAAATTATCACACTAAGCATTTTCTTCATCAGATAGAAAAGTTAACTTTTCAGGAAAGTTGTGCTGTCCAAATC
>NW_005192842.1:0-1379 GCF_000239375.1 Pundamilia nyererei | reverse complement strand
GGAGAACAGAGACACCTAGAAGACAGCACAGCGGTGACAATGTGATCCACCTGTCTCTAATAATCAGCTACAAGCCACAGGCCTTCGAGATGGCAGTTGTTAAACATTACTTAAATACAACCCCTTGTCCCAGCTGTCTTAGCTAATTATAGGCCAATCCCCAGCCTTCATGTTATCGATTCTTGAAACAGTAGTTGTCAACAGCTAACAGATCATCTGCAGAGGAATGGCTTATTGGAAGAGTTTCAGTCAGGTTTCAACTGTAGGAAATCAGGTCTTTACTCTGTCTTTTGTATAATGAATCTGTAGTGATCTTTGAATGGTTTCTGATGCAGGGGACTGTTCTGCTATCATTCTGTCCAGTGTTAGTGCAGCCTTTCATACCATTTACCATAACATTCTGCCTGACAGGCTTGAGGTTTAGGCTGGTGTATGTGGCTCTGCCTTAGACTGGTTTTCTTCTTACTTATCTGACAGGACTGTCTCTGTTAGAACAAACCATTGCCTCTGTTGAAGTCATTCTGATCAAAGTTGTCCTTGTTGTGTTTAAAACTGTAAACCTTTTCTTGAACTGCGTGCAGATATTTTTCCTCCCCTAGATCTAGCATGGTGGGGGATGCTATTAGCTATAGTGTTTAACTGCAGGCGCGCTTGCATGTAAGATTCTGGTTTCCTTATTTAGTAATGAATGTTTACTTCCTGCCATTTATGGGCTCACCTGTGCTTGTATATGGTGGACCGTTCAAGGAGTTGAGCCATGTACGGGGTGTAATATTGGATTCTTCTCTGGCTTCGACTTGCATATAAAATCTTCATCATATCGCTGTTCATTTCATTTAAGTAACATTTCTAAGTTATTTTTAGACTATTGTAATAACCTGTTTTCCAGCTTGGACAAATCATTGCTTTCTTTCTTCATTCACAGACTCTGGATTTTTTGGTTGTTCCCTGTAAATGACTAAAGACGAGGGGGCACAGAGGCTTTCAGTCTGTGGCACCAAGGCTGTAGAACAGTCTACCACCACAACTACACTTAGTGGACTCTGTGGACTAAAATCTTTGTTTAAACAGGCTTCAGAAGTTTTATTGGAATGATTATAGGTTTATTTATTTATTTTAAAACTACCTGTTTATTTTATTTTATTTTATCAAATATTTTTATTGAATATTTTAGCACTTAATGTTCAGATTTATTTGACCCTTTTGTGTACAGCGACTCTGTGAAAAGTGCTTAATAAATAAATAAACTTAATAAACAAACTTTGCTTACTTCTCATAGAGTTCACAGCACAGAAACAGCTTTAGTGAAGGTTACAAATGATCTTCTTATGGCCTCTGACAGTGGACTCATCTCTGTGCTTGTCCTGCTAGACCTCAGT
>NW_005192841.1:0-1379 GCF_000239375.1 Pundamilia nyererei | reverse complement strand
TCTATTATTGTAGAGTCTGCCTTACAATATAAAGCACCTTGAGGGGACTGTTGTTGTTATTTGGCGCTGTATAAATAAATGAAATTGAAATTGAAAAGCTACGTTTCTACTAATCACCACAGGTCTGTGTGCTGGTCAGTTTTCAGAGGTCCACCACAGCATCTGTCATCATACTGCATCACAGCATGGTACATTAGTTGCATGTCTCTGAACAGGAGAGCTCTCCAGCACATCATAAAAACAGCTGGTGGCCAAACTGTGTGCAATCAATCTCAGGTGGAGCCTTAAAAGCCAAGAACACCATCAGAGGTCCAGCCTAGCCTGGACTCATTCACTGTCCCTATGCCATCCAGAAAGGCCTGTAGGACATTTATCCTTTAACTTACCTTTGTAATGTGGAGGAAATGAACCAAATTATTAACATGATTTTGCTGTGCTCTAAGACATCATCTGACTAGATCTCATTTTGATGGATTGGTGATAACTGTTCCAAGCAGGTCCTTGGACGACTCAAGCAGGTGGTTTTAGCCACAAAAAGCTTTTACGCTGCCGACAATAGCAAAATGGTTAATGCTGCATGTCTTCATCATGAATAATCCTGTTCAAAATCTCTTTTCCAGCATCCTTTTAAAACTTTTGGGACATTTCTTCAGATTTTGTGAAATAAGAGGAAGGTTCAAACTGGGTCTATAATTAGGTGGACTGGGAGCAGAAACAGACTTTATGGCGATGGGTTGTTGGAGGATGACAGAATGAGAGAAGTTGCAGAGCCATCTACAACTGCATCTCTGCTTCCTGTCCACACGCTGGATACTCATGTGGAATACAATCGATTGAGCTCACAAAGTCTCTAACTTAAGGTTTCTAAGAATAGAATCACCAGTAAGTGATGAGGTAGGGACATGAAGAAAGTAGTCAGTAGTACAGGAGATGAGAAGGACAGAGAAGGAGTTGCACTGTGTCTTTGTGAATCTATGACTGAATGCCAAGAGATGAACTGTGGTGCTGTGTGAGGAAGTCTGCAGTGGCAGAGAAGTATGTGAGGGTGGAGCAGGACACGTATGACGAAAGCGAGACAGCGGTGAGGTGTGTGGTAGGAGGGACGGACCGGTTGAGGGTGGGGGCGGGATTACATCATGGATCAACTCTCAGTCTCTTCTTGTTTTCAGTGGTGACGGTGAAAAGAAGAGAGAGAGAGAGAGAGAGAGGTGATGGCTGGAGTTAGCCTGCGTGCAGATGTGCATGACAAATGTCACCTGTTACACAACATTGTGAGGGTGATGCACATTGTCCCTGCTGCTTTTCTGTACATGTTAAAAATTCAGCACAGACAGTTTTTAGTACTAGTTTATCCACAGACTGTATATTAAACAAATACA
>NW_005192840.1:0-1380 GCF_000239375.1 Pundamilia nyererei | reverse complement strand
GCTCTCCACCATTTGACCTTAGAACTGAAGAAGCTTCTCGGATGAGAGGTGAAACGTCTTCAAGCAACTTAAAGAAGTCCAGACGCTTTTCTTTGTAAGCTCCTTTGACTACGATGACCTGGATGACTGAGAACCTTCACAGACCTTTGTGTAGAATTTAAATTTCTGACTTTTGTAACACTGGCTGCAACAAAAATGTATTTGTATCTTACACACAGTCTTTTTGTGCTGGTAAGCCTTAGGCTATGCCACCAACCAAGTGTGTGTGTTGTATGATTGCTCTTTTGTGTCGTGGTCCTGTTCTTGCCGGTCTATTGCCATATCTGCCTTTCTCTCATCCTCAAGCTCATTCTCCCTCAACTCTCCCTCTCTCTCTCTCTCTCTCTCTCTCTGTATGTGTGTGTCAGTGTAGGGCAGGGCTCAGCAAACTTTAACACCCAAAGAGCCATTTGGACCCAGTTTCCATGGAAAAGAAAACACTGGGAGCTGCAAATACTTTTTGACATCTAAAATGAAGATAACACTGTTATTGTTGTTTTTTTTTTTTTTTACCTTTATGCTTTGTATAAACAACTAAAGTGTGTTGCTTATGAAATACATGAAGTGCTACAGAGAAAATTAAATTTTATTTCTGGAATGAACACATTTTGAACTAAACTAAAAATATAACAAAAACGGTAGTGAGGCGTCATCCTTATCACCTTTGGGATTTCGCAGCCTGTAGGGGAGCCTTGATCTGAATTTTAAAAATAATTTGAAAAAAGCAATATGCTGCTAAAAAATGAAAAATAAGTATTTGCAAAATATCTGCATAAATATTTATTTTACGTGGTTAATGTGTGTGGCAGGGCGTGGTCTGCAGTGCCGCTTCAAGGGAGGTGGACGCACCTGAGCGGCATCTGCAATCAAGCCTCGCCGGCTTAAATTCTGTGCTCTCTCTGCTGTTGTGTTGGTATGTATCGGGCTGTGAGCTGTAAAACTACAGCTGGCTGTGTGAAAAGTAGTCAATAAAGAAAAAAGCATGTTCATGCGAACATCGTCGGGTCTGCCGTGGTATGTTGACAAGGGGACTTCTGCTCCCGACCGTCTGCGCACAGCGTCTGCAGACCGGGGCTGTACGAAGTCACTAGTAAGCTGTCATCTGTGAGGTGTGAGCGGTGTTTGTTTTTACCACTTGGCCTACCTGGGGTTGAAAGTCTTGATAAATGCACAGCATTTCAGCGGGTATGGTTTATTTTGAGCGATGAAAAATAATAACATAGTTTTATTGTTATATTTCAAGATCACAATAATCTTCCAATTTAGAACTACAAGTTTAAAAAGAACTAACACAAATAAAATACACTTCAGTTAAATACTTATAATTTTTTTCCAAACCAC
>NW_005192839.1:0-1380 GCF_000239375.1 Pundamilia nyererei | reverse complement strand
GCACTCGATATGTGATCCATTGTTGATCTGCACACAGCTGTTGTCACTAACGGCGCACTCGCTTACGTCACTGTCGTGAGACATTCTCGCAAAAAATCACGGTTTTAGTAACGCAGTGACGCAGCGTTCCTACGGGAAAGTAACGTTAATCTAATTACCGTTTTTGCAATAGTAATCCCTTACTTTACTCGTTACTTGAAAAAAGTAATCAGATTACAGTAACGCGTTACAAGTAAAGCGTTACTGCCCATCTCTGTCCGTGACAACGTATCGGCGATGACAAGCGTTTTGCCAGGGACATAGACGGCCTCCGGCTTGTACCTCATGAGCCTCATCAGGAGGCGTTGACACCTCAATGGAACATTGTCAAGGTCCCGGCTGTTGACCAGGGGCACCAAAGGTCTATGGTCAGTCTCAAGCCTGAAGCGATCTAAGCCACATAGATACTTATCAAACTTTTCACAGGCCCAAACACTTGCCAAACACTCCTTTTCGATTTGTGCGTAGCGTGTTTCAGCCTCCGTGAGGCGTCTAGAGCAGTAGGCAACAAACTCAAATACACCGTCTGTTTTAATAAGATCAAAGAGTAAACGGGTGTACCAAGTGTATGTACTTATGTATTTTTGAACTGAAAGAAAAGGAAACTCAAACTCTTATAACATCACTCATGCATCTCTCAAATTGAAAACACTTTCAAACTTTAAAACATCCTACTTTACATCACCAAAGAAATACCTCTCACACCTTTATTCATCATTCAAAACCTTCTACTCACCGCATTCACACACTTAAACTGTGACTAGAGTTGAGGAATATAACTCAAAACACGCTTTCCTACGAGTATTTTAGACATGCCCTTCATAATCAGAAAGAGCAAGTAAACAAAAACAAAGGAAAAACGATTGAAATCTCTATTAATTCTCACCGCACACACAAGAAATTGAAAAAATAAAACACACCAGCAACTACTGCTGGAGAGAAGTAATATGTTCGTCTTAAGTATATACAGTGCACTCAATATATTGATATATCTACACCCAACTTCAGTCAATTACTATACATCCACTACGGCAACTCAATACTTTATTTATAGTCCTCTAATAAACATAAATGGCATTTAAACACACACTCAACAATGTTTGCAGCAGTATATCTAAAACCAAGTGTGGTTTAAACAGTTCACTGCTTACTAATTTGCATTTTCACACACACCGTCTAAAAATAGCTCCAGCATTGCCTCAGACTCCTTTCACACAGAGATCTTCTTATTTTATATTACAAAGACGTCTTATATTTACAACCACTGTCAGATCTGTCAGCTTTAGCGCCTAACCAATTTTGACAAATTTAAGTTAACGGTCTAACCGATAAAGTCCAACT
>NW_005192838.1:0-1380 GCF_000239375.1 Pundamilia nyererei | reverse complement strand
CATTTTCCAGCTTCCAGAGTCGGCATTAAAACGCCCTCTTTGCTTTAAGGGACTTAAAGCATGAAGCTCAAGTTTAAAGTAAAGATGAGAGAAGGGAAAGAGCAAGATACTTATTTGGATGGAAGCATGACATGACATTAAAGAAGTGGGAAGCAGAAAGAGATGGGAGATGAATGAGGAGAAAGTGCTTGCAGCTCAGGGTTTATTTTCCCTGATCTTTTACGTTTAGGCCTGTGTTGAAACTGCTGTTGGAGATCGCTTTACAGACGCGTAACCGCCTCTGACGTCTCCCAGCTTCAGGCACTCAGATGGCTGAAGATGTGTGCCGGAGGACACACAGGTAGGAATGTTATCGCCAGCGAATGGTTTGTCTCAGCTGCCGGGGAGGTAAATTTAAAAAAGCTCAAGTCAACAACCACACTCTTTGAATCCAAATAATTGTTTTTCTCCATAATTCTTTAGGATTTAGAAATTAAAAGTCTTTGGTTGATTAGCTCTCCTTGCTTATTTTCCAGGTATAAATTTAGACAGTCATTACGAGAAGGATTATGTGCTTGTTATCCGTTACTGTGGCCTCACTGAGTGACACAGGTCCAATAATCAATGTGACAGGGCAGGAGAGACAGATTTTACATATCAGTCTGTCTGCTGACCTGACACGTACAGCCACGCTGTGAGATGTAACGGCCTAGAGAGCAGGCTCTGAGACAGAAGGCAAAAAGGAGTCTTTGATCAAATGTTTTTCCTCGAGTGTTTTAGATATGAAAGAGAAAAAGGGCAAAGAGTAGCGTTTTAACTCAGTAAGGCAGCTCTATATGCAGGTGGTTATTCGCTTATTCTCAAAGCAGCCAATCAGACACCTTGTTACTTTTTTATACTAGTCAACCTGACATCCGACCTGTCCCATTTTGTCCTTTCTTATTGTTGAAAAAACCTTTTTCCTTCATTAGTGCAGAACCTCAAAGGAAAACATGTAGATGAATAAAGAAATGTGATGCAAAGCTTTAAAATTTACTTTAGAAATCCATCTTTAAGAGTTTATTTAGATGTCTTTCATGTCCTTTTTCATGAATATCAATCGGCTCATTCACATAATCTCGCGTGTGATTAAATATCTACATGCAAGGAGGTGTGTCACTATTTCCTGTGGGGACTTTCTTCATGCATTTCTGTGAGTGTCTGGATTTTGGTCAGACTGAAGCCTCAAACCCCGGATGAAAGTGTCATTATGCATTCAGTAAGTGTGGTGAATTTCACTGTCATCCTAAGCCCCCCTTTTTTTTTTTTTTTTTTTTTTTTTTGCAGCGATGTTACTTTTTGATTCTCTCACCGGTTGTGACAAGCGTAGCGGGACACGACACGTTGTAGTTTCACGTTACT
>NW_005192837.1:0-1381 GCF_000239375.1 Pundamilia nyererei | reverse complement strand
GACTCAAAACATAATCCATAATATAAAAACACGAGATCTCTTCAAAATAAAACGGGAAACATGAGAGGCAGACATGACAACATAAGACAACAGACATGAAACACACGAAGGGCAAGGGAGACTTCACAGGGGTTGAAAACACAAGGGGGAGCTAATGAGCAAACAAACATAGGAAACCTAATAAGCTTAAACATACACTATAAACATCAAAAGAACTAAAACTCAAAACACTGGGTCATAAGACCCAGGATCGTGACAGGGTTAGGCCAAAGATAAGGCATTTCTAAAGATCACGATGTTTTTTTCAGAATAAAAGGCTGCATACACACAGCATCACCAAAAACTGATAACAGACACCAGAAATCAGATAACTTTGGGCTGCCTTCTAAATAGTGAGGCTAACAAAAGATGGTCAAAAAAGTCAGTCATTTTGACTTTTAGGCATCAACTTGTGTTTTAAAAGTGAGTCTAGAACCCAGCTTGAAGTGGTAATAACACTCAGTAGCATATCTGAATAAAGAACTGTGACAAAGCAGACTGGTTAGACAAATGTATCACATAAAACAGTGTCATCAGCGTAAAACATGGAGTAGCACATGTGAAATTGTTCAGAAACAGGAAAATAATCTATAAAGCTAATAAAATACTACTTTACGAAAATGAGAGTAGCACAGCTTCAGCAGAGTAATTCTGATATTCAGAGACAAAGATTATGTTTTCATTTAAAGTGGTGTTATGGTAAAGATAATTTACTTCAATGAAGCCAATGCATTACTTCAGTAAAAACAAAACAAACAAAAAAAACTGTATTCACTCAGATTTTGAGGGGGGGTTTACTAAACTTGTCTTTTGACAGAATTCTCTTCAGAGACGATCAAAACTCTGCAGCTTGCTTAGAGAAACAGCAGCTATGCTTTTTAGACGAACCACAAGGCCAGACCACATCCTACCATTTCTTGCCATCATGCAGGTTTCCAGCCAACCATAGTCTCAAATGTTATGCAATTCTGCTTTTAGAAAACAATACATGGACCTTGACTTTATAGAGTACAGACATCACTTTATTCCTTTTTACTAAAAGAAATTTTGAAAATGTTTACATATAAAAACTACACAAATAAAGTTATTATATACTGTATAAAGGTTGGAGGACTACAGAACGTGGTAAAGAGGTTACAACCTGATAAAGCAAACCCTTGAATCAGTACTCAACACCACACTGTTCTTGGATGGCTTTATGTGTACACAGCATGGTTCAGGTTCAGTTTTATCAAAGGTCACATCAGGCTTGCTTAATGATTCTGTGTTGCAGATGACATCACAATTAAATCACAATCTCAGTGTTATTATTGCGTTTCTGTCATTTCTGTGAACATGAAAT
>NW_005192836.1:0-1381 GCF_000239375.1 Pundamilia nyererei | reverse complement strand
ACAGAGTGCTATGAATATATCTACAGCAGTGGAAGCGTAGCTCTCTGAACAGCCTGTAACAGTGAACAGTGTAGGCACTATAACAGAGACTCTGTCAGTGTCCTAAAACTATAGCAGTAACCAATGTGAGCATGTGGTGAATGTTGAGAATGAAATGATCATGGTCACTGGGAGGAGGAGTGTAGAAGGGTTCAGTGAGTGAACTGAGTTCAGTAGGGTGACAGCTGTGGGGGAGGAGCTCTTCCTAAACCTGCTGGCTTTAGTCTGAAGGCTCCTGTAGCACCTTCTGGGGGGGAGGAGCTGGAGGAGTTTATTGTTAGGACGAGAGGAGTCCCTGAGAATGATGCGTGCTCGGCATAGATATCTCTTCTTGTGGACATCCTCAATGGCAGGAAGTGGAGTCCCTGTGGTGAAAACTGCCCAACCAGTGCCTTGTGGCCAGCAACAGAGCAGTTCCCATACCACACTGTGACACAGTTGGTCAGGATGCTCTCTATCACATAGTGGTAGAAGTTAACCAGTATGTCAGCAGACATGTGGTTCTTCAGTGTCCTCAAGAAAAAGAGGCACTGATGGGCCTTCTTGACCAGGCTGGAGGTGTTAGTTTACCAGGTGAGATTCTCAGAGATGTGGGTCCCCAAGAACTTGAAGCTGGAGACCCATTCAACCCGTTCAACATGTCCCCATCATTTATGTAGATGGGGACATGGGGGTCTCTGTTCTCCCTCCTGAAGTCCACAATGAGCTCTTTGGTTTTGCTGGTATTCAGGAGCAGGTTATTGTCAGCACCACACAGCTAGGTGCTTTACTCTTCCCTGTAGCAGACTCATCATTGCCTCTGATGAGACAGTCACCGCGGTGTCATCTGCAGACTGGATGATGGAGTTGGATCCGGACCGAGGTCTGCAGTCATAGAGGAACGGGCTCAGCACACAGCCCTGTGGAGTGCCAGTGTTGACTGTGATGGTGGTAGAGCAGTTATGGCCTGACCTTACATGCCAGGGTCTGTTGGTCAGAAAGTCCACGATCCAGGTACAGATAATAATAATAATAATGGATTGCATTTATATAGTGTCTTGCCCAAGGACACAACGACCAGGGGGATCAAACCGGCAACCTTCCAGTTATAGATGAGCTTCCCAATCCCCTGAACCACGGTCGCCTGGAGTTGCTGAGTCCAAAATGCACAAGTTTGGTGATCAGCTTGGAGGGAATGACTGTACTGAATGCTGAGCTGAAGTCAACAAACAGCATTCTTACAGAAGTATTGCATAAATATCTGAGTACACGTTGCAAGAAACTGCATTCCCAGATCACATCCAGTGTGTGCTGGAAAATTTGCAACGATTCTACAAAAATGTTCCACGTGGTGGTTTTTTTT
>NW_005192835.1:0-1381 GCF_000239375.1 Pundamilia nyererei | reverse complement strand
CACCCCAACCGGTCGCAGCAGATGGCCGCCCCTCCCTGAGCCTGGTTCTGCCGGAGGTTTTTTCCTGTTAAAAGGGAGTTTTTCCTTCCTTTCCTTCCTTGCCAAAGTGCTTGCTCATAGGGGGTCATATGATTGTTGGGTTTTTCTCTGTATCTATGAAGCACCTTGACGCGACTTATGTTGTGATTTGGCGCTATATAAATAAAATTGAATTGAAATTGAATTGAATTGAATTCAGCTCAACAATCAAAGACCATAAAACAAGTTTATTTACTACACATTTTACTAAACTTCACCTTTTTATTCTTAACGCTTAATTACGGTTCATTCTGTATGGCATGAACTTTTTCCAACATGTGAACTAAGCACATTAGAAAAAGCTGGAGAACCAATGTGATAATGAAAAATACAGTTTATCTCAAGGGCACCGTGAACATCCTCACTGAATTATGTAGGACCTAATAGGTCCTGCAAAGGGCACTGGTGGCATTTTGGTACTCAACAAAGTCCTTGGAGGAGCATGAATTAAAATAATGTGGTGGACCAGCTCTAACTGACATAACCTCCCATAACTTTTCAGTTTCCGCTCAAATGAAAACAGTAAATACTCTCCAAACACTCCCTTTCATCCACATACACAGTCATAAAGTCTCACCTGGCGTGGGATTCGGCTCTTTCGTTGGGTGACACCTGTGTGAAGGAATAAAATGTTAAGTATTTCAAATATGTGACCCCCCCCCTCCCCTCCCCATGTGATGAGGGTAGTCTACAATACTTGTATCAAAATCTGTGACAGCTTCATGTAACACAGAGATTCAGTGAAGTATTCAGTATTTACTGTATCAAAGGAAATTTGAGGCTTACCCTGGAGATTGGCAGGGTTTGGGAGAAGTGCTGGTATGTCCGGAGGAAACTGAGAAAGGCGTGTGTTTATCTCTGACTGAGATCTCTGTAGCTGCTGCTTCTAGAGAATAAACCATCACAGGTTTGGTTTCAGACTTCAGAGGAAGAAAAAACCTCAAACACAGTCTCACAGACCTGCCTGAGTTACTTTACAATGTGGATAAGTACATTTTTCCACTTCATATTAAACAAGGGTAAAAGGCGACCCCTGGGCTGTCCTGCCGGCACAGGGGTGAAGGCGCTGGTCATGAACTGTATTGTCCTAGGTTGGATTTGTTGCATACAGTTCCAGTTTTTCTCTCTCCCTATTTCCTGTCATTGTTTTACCTTTATCATTAAGAACGTGAAATCCCCCCACCAACACCACCACACCACACACAGACAGACACAAACACATACATGCACGCACACACACACACACACACACACACACACACACACACACACACACACACACACACACACACACACACACACA
>NW_005192834.1:0-1381 GCF_000239375.1 Pundamilia nyererei | reverse complement strand
TATAACATGTAACGTTGATAAGACACGGCATGATTCATTATTGAAGAACATGATCAGTGATTTAAAACGGCTTTGTTATTAGCTTTTGACATATTCTATTAAACAGCTTTCACATTTAACTCACTGAGTGTTCCTTAGTTTTACACTGGTAGGTTAGTCAACAAAGAAATTAGTGGCTAGGAACATCACTATTAAGCACAAGCATTTTAGTTGATGGTGACAAAAACATTATGTGTGACCTGACGTCCCCTTGCAATCCTTTAATCACCCTTTGATTTGGGTTAGAATGAAACAACTGCCACCATTTAAAATCCCCATTTTCAGAGCAAAGCATCCATGATGGGCTCAGGGACACATGGGCCACTTCTGTTTTACATGCATGTGAGTAGTTCTATCACAGAGGACACATTATGGCCACATTAACAATTAAATATTAGCGTTTTAGTTGTTTTTATGTTCAACGTGAGGGCTGGTTGGTGTATCTTTGATCAGGCCAGGTGGGGATTTCCAGAGTGTTGTGCACTGTTTTATCTTACCTCCATCACCATACGTCTCCACGCCATACCCGTCCTGCAGGCCGTTACTCCAGGTACCCTCGTACCTGGCCGGCGTGTTTACGCTTTGCCTGACTCCGTAATGGCCCTTTAACCCATGAGTCCACTCTCCTCGGTAAATCCACCTCCCTTTGGTTTCAATCCCGAGCCCGTGTCTCTTCCCCTGCGCCCAGTAACCCTGATACGTGTTCCCACTGGGCCAGGTGTAGACGCCAACTACCTCGAAACCGTTCGACCAGGAGCCAGAGTACTCTCCCTGGCCCTTGGGTCCGGTGCACACACCGTGGCCGTGGGCTTTGCCATCCTCCCACCCTCCGCAGTAGGTCCCCCCATCATCAAAGTCGAATCGACCGCCCGTCATTCAGAACTTGAGGGTAAGTGTTACTCTGTAGCTTGCAGTGACGTTCCGATTTTGCGAATTGCTGTTAAAAGTGATGTAAGACTGACAGTGTAGTCCAGGTCAGAACAGGAGTTCTAGGCGGAGATATGAAGGAGCAGCGTGTACCGGCAGCGGGACTCATTGGCAGCGGTGTGCCGGGATTTGAAAGAGAGACGTGGAAGGATGGGAAGCAATCGCCACTGCTGCCACAGCCGCTTCCATACCGCGTACTGGAAACTCCCCCACTCGTCTCTCACAAGTCATTTAGCTCTAAGCTGTCAGTGATCAAATAGTACTTTGCTTCCTGTTTGACTTTTCAAAATAATACCACAACCTGTTGCGTGGGACGAATCTGATTACACGAGGTAAAATTAATTGGGACGCTTCAATATTCATAAACATTCAGGAATGCCTTCATAGTTTTCAAGTTGTACATCGTTACATTATT
>NW_005192833.1:0-1381 GCF_000239375.1 Pundamilia nyererei | reverse complement strand
TGCTCGTTGCCCCCCGAGTTGTTAGGCTCCCCCCGACACCAGTTTGTGTATTGGAAACGTGTTCCATCGATCCAAAACCAATAACCCTCCTACAGAACAGAAAAAAGTTAAAAATAAGAAATCGTTTTTTTAACGAAACTACACTTTAACATTATACATCGACTACCAAGTTTGGACATACCTTCTCATTTATTGGTTTGTACTTTCACTACTACCGAAATTGTAGATAGAAACTGAAGACATCAAATATATGGAATTATATGGCAATGAAAAAAAGATAAGAGTGAAACATAAGTAAAATATCCAATGGTTAGATTTATGTTTTAACTGGCAGACTGGCATACCTGTAGACCATCAGAACCACCAATCCATGTTCGAACATTAGTTCTACTCCCATCAGATATCACCCTCTGAATCAGCTGGTATTCCCCGAGGCTCTGTACAGATGCAAGGTTTGCACTCATGGACTGACAGTTTCTCTACAGTAAACAAAAAGACAGAAGAGTTACAGAAGATTTATAAAACAACCTTCATGATTACACCACCACAAACATACAAATAATAATAAAACATACTAAGAAATATTTACATTGACTGACAAAATTATTGATTTTAATTATCTAACCTTTTAAATGGCTTGCCATTCAACAAGTAATAAAAAGTAATGTTTTTTAATAAGTATTATATTGATGATTAATACATTTACAATCATTTATCATTCAGAATTATTTCATGCAGTTAAAGTTGGTGGCTTAAACCATTTACTGCAATAATTAGCATTATTTTTATAAATTAAAAAAAAAATTGCTATTATAAGCTTGGATGCATATTTCACAGTACAGCTGGTTTTAATCGAAGCAAAAAATGACAGGTGATTTATCCATGGCATAAATTGTAGGAACGTGAAACTAGAGACGTTAGTTTGTTTGCTTCTTTGTTTGTATTTCTTGTTTACTAATATGTTGTTACTGTTTACTTGTTAAAATGTAAAGCATATATGACATACATACATATTAGAAAAAATGATAGCATCATTAATATTCAATCAATGATAACATTAATAATGATCAATAGATACTATTATCATTTTAGACAAATTTTAACAGCACATTGGCTTTGATAAAATTTTAATAATTGTCAATATAAATTTCTTTAATATAATATGTAAAAAAATATTATTATAAGTTCTTATCCAAATATTAAAGAATCAAAGAAACACAGCCACAGTAACTGGTGAGTCCTGATGTTATTACCTGAGCATCAACCCAGGGTAAGGGTGTATGCAGGTATGGAGGAGATCAGAACTCCAGACATCCAGAGGCCCCCAGAACACAAGAGACCAAGGAAGACCAACAGAGGGGCAGCCGCGCCACTGTCCCAG
>NW_005192832.1:0-1381 GCF_000239375.1 Pundamilia nyererei | reverse complement strand
TGTACTAGTCTGAAATTTACAAAGGGTGCGATCATGCTCGTTACGGTAAAATACTATAATTTTACATCCTAGTAACCTTTCAAATGTAATTATTTGATTAAACCCAACAGGTGTTTGATCATTTAGACCAGCTTTTTGTTGAATTTCTCTAGCTAATGTTTGTGCTTGATAGTCATTAAAATCGGGTTGCAGAAGGTGGGCAACACTTGTAGCAAAACACAACTTATTCGAGGGGTTATGGACCACGTATAAAAAACGTCTTTTCTTTTTCACAATTTCGCTGTCGAGTATGTGTTTAAGCAATCTTTTCCCACTGCCATTTGGGGGTGTAACAATCTGAGCTACAACCTCCAGCGAGCCATCACACATTACTGACCAGTTTGACTGTACCGCTCTCAAGAATAAATTTTCAAATTCAGATAAATCATGATTATCACGTAAAATCACTGAAACATTATTTTGTAACTGCTGACCTATCAATTCTAACTGGATATAATCACCTGGACGTGCGTGAGAGAAAAGCCTGTTTGATATTTCACGTGCACTAGACATTACGCTTTGATAATAATGGGCATAGTCGGGTATATCGTTTGGAGGAGGGAAATTCAAAATTTCTCTAATTTCAACGTTATTAAATTTATTTCTAACAACTATAGAGGGTTGTGCTGAATTACTGCCGCAACTCTGGTCTGGATTACCCCCTTGTTGAAAGGAGTGATCATGGTTTACTGGGTTAAGTGGCTCGTTCGCAGAGACAATGTCTGCGGGAGAGTTGAGTGATTGATCAGGATTAGAGTCATTGAAAGTGGTCGACAGCTGTAGCGGTGGGCTGCGGCTGAGCGGTCCGTTGGGACATGCATTGTCTGCGGAAAAGACTAGCGAATGCTGGCTTTGAGAATCATTGAAACGATTTTGATTTAGCCTGTTTATTTGACTCAATAACTCTGGCGGTATTTGAACCTCATTTTGTATTTGGGCCAAAGCTTCTAAAGCTCTATTAATTGCTAAAAACGGATCAGAAGAGGAGATGTTTTGTGTCAGACTCATTTGTGATTGAACCGCATCTGACTCTGTTTGGATCTCATCATGATCCAATCCAAAACTCAAAGAATTATTTTGAAAGGCACTTTCATTGGGCGCTAATCGGGCAAGAGCTAAATTAAGCAATTCTAAAGGATCATTATTGTTGATCACCTCAGGTTGCTCACTGTTTTGTGAATATGTAATCTGAGAATGGTGTATATTTTCATTTAACCTAGCTAACGCTGTTTCTAAAGCAAGAAACGGGTCTGTAATATCTTGTTCCTGGTTATCCATTTATTAAAAGAACAAAAAACCACAAAAGCGAGTATGTTTGAAAAGCAAAATGAAAAAAACAAAA
>NW_005192831.1:0-1381 GCF_000239375.1 Pundamilia nyererei | reverse complement strand
GGCCACCGTACTTTATTATTATTCTGAACAAATTGAATTCTTAAAAAAAACAATTAAAACCTTAGAGTGAAAATTATCCTCTAAATGAGTCCATCAACAGCTGTAGAGGCTTGTTTTCTTGTTTAAATCAGAATACAAAAGTCACATTAATAGATAGAAAATATGAACAATACTAATTTCTGGTACATTTGATTGCAAACTCACAAATGCACAACTGAAATGGTCCAAACAGTCCTATATCAAAATACAAAGGAAAGAAAAAAAAGAATTTATCATTTTCAGTAATAGAACAATAAAACACGAAATAACCCCATAATATACATTGCAAATACCATAAATAGTAAGGAAAACCAATGGCCTTCAACCCTGCCAACTAGCCTGCAAATATTGCACAAAGACTGGAAACACGTACAAATACATCTTAATCAAATACATGAAAATTTCAGTAGTCAGTACTCTGACTACTCCCTTTCCTGAAATTAAGCACACCTGTCTAAGCCTCCCTCTGTTTGCATACTCTTTACCTCAGGCGTTAGGCACACCCTCTCCTATCACAGTCATATGATAAGATGCAAGACAGGAAACTTCCATACGCTTCATATCAGTGTCTCTATATAAAAGAGACAAGAGCAGCTTTTATCTGGTAACTGAAAGGGAGACGTTATTTACATTGAGGAGACATGGCACAGCAGACGATTCAGCTGGATCAAGAAAAATTGAGCTGTTCCATCTGTGTGCAACTTCTAAAGGATCCAGTCACTATTTCCTGTGGGCACAGCTACTGCATGAACTGTATCAAAAACTACTGGGATGAGAAGGAAACACACAGCTGCCCTCAGTGCAGAAAGACTTTCACACCGCGGCCTGTCCTGGTGAAGAACACCATGTTAGCTGAGTTAGTGGAGGAGCTAAAGAAAGCACAACATCCGACAGCTTCATCTGATCATGTCTGTGGACCTGAAGATGTCAATATTCAGCCTCACTACAACGTATCTCCACCAAAGAAACACAAGCTCACCAAAGCCACTTCAAAGCTTCAGGAGAATATCTGCCCTCGCCATGATGAAGTGATGAAGATTTTCTGCCGCACTGATCAGCGGTGTATCTGTTATCTCTGTTTAATGGATGAACACAAAGACCACGTCACAGTGTCAGCTGCAGCAGAAAGAGCCGAGAAGCAGAAAGGGCTTGGAAGAAATCGGCAAAAATTTCTTCAAAGAATTCAGGAAAGAGAGAAAGATGTGAAGATGCTTCATCGAAGAGGGGAGGCTATCAATCTTCCTGCTGATAAAGCTTTCAGAGAATGTGATAAAGTTTTCAAAGATTTGATCAGTCTCATTGAGAAAAAAAGCTCTGAGGTGAAGCAGAAGATCAGATCCAA
>NW_005192830.1:0-1381 GCF_000239375.1 Pundamilia nyererei | reverse complement strand
GGTCACATTCTGGTGTACAAGCTAGGATAAAGGAGGTGGCAAAGTATGCTTTCTACATTCACTGTAGTGCCCACTGCTTAAACCTTGTCATAGTAGATGCAGTCCAAAGTGTGCCTGATGCAGGAAATTTCTTTTCTTTGCTCGAACGATTATACACATTCATATCTGGATCTTACGTCCATCAGAAATGGCTGACAGTGCAGCAGGAAATGTTTCATGGGGTACCAAGAGAACTGCAGTGCCTTAGTGAGACACGTTGGTCTTCTAGACATATAGCATGTCGCAATATCGTGAACAGGTTGCCTGCAATTTTGCGTGTACTAGAAGAGATCTCATCAGAGAACAATGCACAGAGAGCTGTAGAAGCAAAGGGCATTCTGGTTCAAATGGATCTGAATTTTGTTGGTTGCCTTGCACTCTTCAGAAAAGTGAGTGATTCTATTATGGTTTATTACCGAACTGAATCCTTTTTTGATGACCTGTGGACTGATATTGTAGAAACGTGAAAAAAGTGGCATTTCAACCCAACACATCCCAAAACGATCAATACAGAAAGCAAGAAAACTTCATGATTCTCTCGTTAATTCTACCCTTGGACAGCATGCAGACCCAGACAGCAAACAAATGTTCAGAATCCAAGTATTCTACCCAGTTATAGATTGTATGATGGGAGAAATGGAAAGATGCTTTTCTAGGCTGAACTGTAATATTATGATAGGTGTTCAGGCATTAAATCCATCAAGTGGCACATTTTTGAGAGAGGAGGATGTACTACTTCTTGCCCGTGCTTATGACTCCAATACTGACGATCTGAAGCATGAAGTACCTCAGATTAGGCGAGTCTTAGAAAGACTTGCAAAGAGTGATGAAACAGTTCCTACCACTCTCCTACAGTTTGTGAGTTTCTTGGAGTCGTATAATGATGTGTTTTTTGAACTGTTCCAGCTGTGCAAAATAGCTGTAGTGTAGCCTGTCAGCAGTGCATCTTGTGAAAGGACCTTTTCTGCTTTGAGGATAATTAAAAACTATTTACGATCAACTATAACAGAGGAAACACTGTCCAATCTGTCTATACTCAGTATTGAATCCAAACACACAAAAGCATTGGATTTGGATGAGTTTGTCAGACGGTTTGCTAATCAACATGGAAATCGCCGCATTCAGTTGTTGTAGACACAGTATTCTTCAACGTGGCCTAATGTAATGAAAAATAAACTTTAATTCAATTCAATTCAATTCAATTCAATTTTATTTATATAGCGCCAAATCACAACATAAGTTGCCTCAAGGCGCTTCATAGATACAGAGAAAAACCCAACAATCATATGACCCCCTATGAGCAAGCACTTTGGCAACAGTGGGAAGGAAAAACTCCCTTTTA
>NW_005192829.1:0-1381 GCF_000239375.1 Pundamilia nyererei | reverse complement strand
CCATTTGACCTTAGAACTGAAGAAGCTTCTCGGATGAGAGGTGAAACGTCTTCAAGCAACTTAAAGAAGTCCAGACGCTTTTCTTTGCAAGCTCCTTTGATTTGGAGAGGGACACCGGCCTCGTCTTCCCTTCTAGAAGTGCATGCTTAAATGAAGATGAATAAAGATGAGTAAATGAAGATGAATAAAGATTTTGTGAAAATGACTACTGAGTCCGGTGCCATCTCTGGACGCTCGAGGAATGAAAAGAACCGGGGTAAAACTGATTTATGAGTTTTTCATTTAGATGTTTCTGAAACAAAATTTGGAGTGAACGGAGTTTTGTTTCAGAAAAAAAGGGGGAAGGTACATGAAAGGATACATACAAACAGAAATTGAAAATGTATTAACCTAACTAACACACGCACACACACACATGTAATGAAGATCAAACACAATTTT
The DNA here is from genome assembly GCF_000239375.1 of Pundamilia nyererei. Lineage (NCBI taxonomy): Eukaryota > Metazoa > Chordata > Actinopteri > Cichliformes > Cichlidae > Pundamilia > Pundamilia nyererei. The sequence goes on along the minus strand of NW_005192829.1, from coordinate 940 downwards.
AAGTAGGTAATTCTGTTACCATCATCCTGTCTGGTTTATTGAGTGGGTTGAGAACTAATACATACGACGACTGAATTAGTATTATTTTGGGGAACATGACAGCAGGGTGAACAGAATCCTGCAGCCAGAGTTTAAATGAGTGAAACTAGCAGATTTTTGTTTTGTTTTGTTTTGTTTTTGTTTCTGAAGTATGGGTGTTTTCTCACCTATAAGAGAAAGAATATTCTATGACATGTCCTAAGACCAGGCTTCTGTATTTTTCTTTTCTTTTGTTTTTCAGTTTCATTTGTCATTTTTCATTTTATTTTTATTTTTTGAACAGTGCACTGATTTTTGTTTGTGAATTTCTTTTCTTTAAGCAGATCTGCACGTCGGGAATTAAAAGCATTACACGTCATCAAGAAAATTGTTGCAAGTGAGTTTCTCCACATTAAAATGGGCTCAGGAGAAAGCCACTTAACAGGGACAATTAGAAAATGAGAGTCCCTGCCCAAAAAGGATTCAGCGAGGAAATCCGATCTAAAGTTCTTCTTTTTCTTTTTGAAATGACGTCATTTTGCTGAAAGTGGAAACTAAATGCGACGATAGGTTCCACTATCAGCAAAGAAAGAAAGAATGGATGAATGAATGGAAATAAAAATAAACTGACTGACTGGTAAAAGCTGGCAAGACTTGACCACGACTCAAGGTTAACCTCCACCTAGACAGGACAAAAGGGTGGATGAATTTATGCGTTTCCTTTTACAGGAGCAGAAAGATGACAGCAACATCCGAGGTTGCATGATGATTTAACCTTTTAAATGCCACTTTCTGTGTTTGGGAATCTACCAGGGGTGTGTTATTCATGGGCTTGTGTTGCTCACAGAAGTTGCTGTGAGAAAGTGTGTACACACCTGCGCAGCGCTAACATTTGCATTCTCTTTTCTACAGCATTACAGTT
>NW_005192828.1:0-1381 GCF_000239375.1 Pundamilia nyererei | reverse complement strand
TGACTCCCAGCCCTTATCACATGAAGGTCCAACTCAGGACCGCGCACTGAAGTGGCGTGCATAGGTGGAAGATGCAGAAAGAAAAAGTGCCACTTAGTTTTGAAAACCTATTTAATGAAGAATGCTGTACTTAGTAGTTTAAATAGCTTCTGCTGGGAAAATTTCCCTGAGATGTTTTTAACACAATGATTCTCAAACTGTGGGACATGGGTAACAAAGGGAATGATGAGAAAAAAAACAAGCTGATTAGCATCTGTTGAGTGGTATTTATTAAAACTCAGCTGTGATTTTTTTTTAGATTAAAATGGTCGTGGAGTGAGACGTGCTTTGGGCTTCTTAGCGGGGTGATGCCAGTTAAAACTTTAAGAACAAGTGTATTAAAACACTAGACAGTCTCTGATAAACATGCCAAACTCACACTTGTCTTACTCCTTTTTAAATCACTTTCTCAAACATTAGGAACTTTGTTTTGGAGCTCCTCGATATTAGATAATATTCATAACTCTTGACTAACTCTGAGTCAGTATAAATGGAAGCATCACTGAGGCTACGAACTACTCTGAATGCTACAGTCGCTTACATTATCCCTCTTTTCATTAAAAAGGTGCATTTTTAAACTCTAAAAGCACTTTAGAAAACAATGAATGATAACCAACAGCACTGGTCTGAGAAATAATGGAGGTATGCTTTGGAGACCTGTCATCAAAGCATTCAAATTAAATGTGTACCAGCTGCTGCAGCATGGGTGCTGTTGCTGTTGTTGTTGAGTGTGTGCAGCAGTGTTGTCACAGCAAAACGTTGTCCTTTAGACGTCTCATGTAGCAGAAAAAAAGACAGAGTTAAACCCTTTCTCCTTTGGCCTTACTGTCTTTGAACAGGTTTTGTCAACACAACCACTCAAGATGTGTCAAAAACACATGTGTAGTTAGAAGATGGGTCTGGTCCACGATGGGAACACATCAGTCTTCTGCTTTATGTCAGCAGATTTGCCTCCACTAGTTGAATATCAGTTGTTTTTGTTTACTAGCACAAGTTAAAAAGAAATAATCACTTTGCGACTGACCGTCAGAGCCAGACTTTGGCCATTTAGCACAACTGTTACTGTTCAACAACACTTTGAAATAATAACGTAAAGTGAGGATACGCAGTCATTCCTGACTGCTGAATCATGCAGTTTTTCAAATGACCTAAATTATTGATGAATATTCAAAAATATTACTGAACAAAATAAAGCACCTTGAGGCGACTATTGTTGTGATACAGCCAAGTGTGACTCACTTCACACTTGGCTGTATCCAGTGAATACTGTGAGTCAGTTCTTTGGCAGTTCTGAGCCTTCCTTTCTTTATAAGCCAATATTTGCAAAGATTATTTTCTATAT
>NW_005192827.1:0-1381 GCF_000239375.1 Pundamilia nyererei | reverse complement strand
CTGTAAATGCTACCATGGTATCAAAATATCACAACAGCGGTGATGAAGACATTTTGAGGTCTCATAAATAGGACTCCACAAGCCAATCAGTGATGTTACAGTGGGTATGTCCATCTTTGTATACAGTCAGTGTGCTGGTGAAAGCAGTATGTGTGAGATCATATCAGGTCCAAACATCCTCTCAGGATGCCCCAGGTTCCATTTATGTTCATAAAACTTAAATTTTTTTGTTCAATCAGTAATAAATATTACTGCATGACGTTTTATCACTGTTTATAAATCCCTTCTTAAATATTTACCTTAATAGATTTTAGATAAAGAGTCTGCAGGTTCAGACGTCCCTAGCAGTTAAGGTTGGAGTGTGACAGATGACGACAGATAAGTGGAGGAGTCCCGGCTCCTGTCAGTCTGAGGATACAGATGTTAGCAAGAACCAGAAACCTAAAATTACAGCTTAACAGTGTGCAGTCAGAGGTGATCAAAAACAGGAAACAGACAGCTCAAGAATCGTCCAACCTGCCAAACACAACCAGAAGAAAACCACATTCAGCAGCAAATCCAACAGCTCCACATGTGCTCTAGAAATGAAGCAAAGAAAGAAATTAGATTCACTGCCTTCAAAGCACCGCTGATGCCAAACTAAACAGAACATTTGAAATGGCATATCTGAGAAAGTCACATGTTGTTTGAGGAAAAACTTTTTTTTTTAATCTGGCGACTTTCTCAGTTAATCCAGAGACTTCCTGTCAGTACTTGTACTTGTACTTTTCATTTTTTAATTATTCCTTCTTCTCTCTGCGGGGAACATGAAGAGGTAAATGTTCTTCATTCAACATACATGTTATTTCTGACTCTATTTCTGACTTCCGTGCCGTCCGTGTGGACTTTCAGTGAAACTGCTGAAATATATTTAAGTTAAACTTTCTATATGTGTTCAATTTCCTTAATTTTAATCAGTCATGTGACTGCTGGACTGCAGGTCTGAGGGTAGAAATTTAAAGGTCTTACTGAGATTTCATGCTTCATACTTTCAGACTTCAAGTAAACCCCCGCGTATCCTGTCCTTACTCTCTAAGAGTGCTTTTAGGGCAAGGTGGGACATTTTATGGTCCTTGTGTCTTGATCTGTTTGGAACCAGAAGAAGGAATAATGGGCGGAGAGGGTGGAGGGCAGAGTTATCAGCTGATTCCAGCTACATTCATCCACTGTATTGGAGCATCAAACTACTCTGTCACACCCTCTGCCATGTGATTGGTCAGAAGATGTCATCAAAATACTTCAATTCCAACAGCATAAACGTGATCCAGGGCCCTGTTTTAGGAAGCCGGTTTAGTGGAAAAACTGAGTAAGTATACCCTGAGTTAACGAAAACTCTGGGTTT
>NW_005192826.1:0-1382 GCF_000239375.1 Pundamilia nyererei | reverse complement strand
GGCCCCAATATGCCCAAATATCAAAGAGAAATTAAAAATGCATGCCGTGGAAGAGTTCGGGTCTTAGGAGGTTAAAGTAAACGTAGATCACTGAATCAACAGAGAAGCTAAAGTAAAGTGTGACAGTGAGTATGCAACACAGTATGAAAAATATGACTAAATATGGCATGACACGAATCAACTTTCTTAACAAATAAATGGACACTTGAAGAATTCATGATAGTGTTTAACAAGGTACTGGAAACATTCCTCATAGATTTTTTTGTGTGAATTGTAGCCTCAGCTTCCTGTTCTTAATTCAGTTCAATTTAGCTCCCCTTAAGGTGCTTTATATTGTAAGGTAAAGGCCCTACAGTAAAACAGAAATGTTGACAAGAGTTGCACCTGGTGTGATCTTCTGCTGCTGTAGAACATCATCTTCAAAGTTTGATATGAAGTGCATTCTCTGATATTCTTCAGGATATTTTGGTTGTCATGAGAGGTTAATTGAATTACTGTTGCCATGCTATTAACTTGAAGCAGTCTGGCCATTCTCTTCTGACCACTGACAAAAAATAAATAAAAATAAAATCACCCAGAAGACTGCCACTCACTGGATATTTTCTCTTTTTCAGACCATTCTCTGTAAACCCAAGAGATGGTTGTGTGGGAAAATCCCAGGGGATCAGCAGTTTCTGAGATACTCAGACCAGCCCGTCTGGCACCACTTAAATGACCTCTCCGCCTCATTCTGATGCTCAGTCCAGCAGGTCGTCTTGACCATTTCTACATGACTAAATGCATTAAGCTGCTGCCATGTGCACACACACAAACACTTAGATTTTTGCGTTAAGGTGCAGGTGAAGAGGTGTACCTAATAAAGTGGTCAGTCATCTCTGAATCTGTTTCAGCCACATGGTCGATTGTGTAACAGGTTTTTTGTTTTTAATTTGTGAGTTTATTAAACTGATGTTACGTTACAGTGCAGCAGTTGCTACTGGAGACGGTGCGGTTATGGCCTTCTATCCATCATCATGCTAAGTAACCATGACTTACTTCAACACCAGTGAAGACAAACTGAAAGTTCCAAAGTAAACTACCCCCTAACTCAGAGTGCTAAACTAGTCGTTAGCTGTATGCGTGGTGATTTGCATAGTGCCTGATGAGGAAGATTGCCTGTTTTAAGCTGAGACAGTTAACAGTTCATTTCTATAAACCCCGCTGAGCTTTGGTGGTTTGTGTTAGATGGGATTTGCATTCAGCTGTTATTTTTATAATTTAATATTATATTTGCATCTAAAAGATAATCAATACTGATTAAACTCTGTACCGACATGGGCTTTCATGCTGATGATACAAATATAATATCCTCTATGAGTGCACCTGTGCCATGGGATGCATTG
>NW_005192825.1:0-1382 GCF_000239375.1 Pundamilia nyererei | reverse complement strand
CACACACACACACACACACACACACACACACACACACAATCCCGTTCAGCTATCTTAGTGAGGACCATCATTGACATAATGCTTTCCCTAGCCCAGGGGTCAGCAACCTTTAACACCCAAAGAGCCATTTGGACCCGCTTTCCACACAAAAGAAAACACTGGGAGCCGCAAATACTTTTTGACATCTAAAATGAAGATAACACTGTATATATTGTTTTTTTACATTCATGCTTTGTGTGAACAACTAAAGTGTGTTGCTTATAAAATCCATGAAGTGCTACAGAGAAAATTACATTTTATTTATGTAATTAACACATTTTGAACTCTTGAAGAAATATAACAAAAGGAAAGACACCCAGCTGAACTAAAATGATCCATGTAACAAACAAAAACTGTTATATCGCCTTTGGGCTTTTGGAGCCTTGACCTGTCTTTTAAAAATATTTGGGGAAAAAAGCACCATGCTGCTAAAAAATGAAAAATAGATATTTGCAAAAATTCTGCCTAAATATGTATTTTACCTGGTTAATGTGTGGCGGGGTCTGCAGTGCCGCTGCATGGGAGTCAGACGCACCGGAGCGGCACCCGCAATCACTCCTCGCCGCCTTAAAGTCTGTACTCTCTTTGCTGTTGTGTTGTCAGGCTGAGAGCTGAAAAGCTACAGCCGACTGTGTGCGTACAGCAACCGTGTGTGAAAAGTGGTCAATAAAGACATGCTGAAAAACAGGGTCATGGAAACATCGTCGGCTCTGCCGTGGTATGTTTACGATGGGACTTCTGCTCCTCAACCTCTGCGCACAGATTCCGCAAATCGGGGCTGTAAGATGTCACTTTCATCTTTACGCAGGACTGTAAGCTGTCATCTGTGAGGCGTGAGCGGTGTTTGTTTTTAACATAGTTCACGGTGGACAATAGCTGCTGCCATAATGTGGATCCGAAGATCCATAACTGGCTTACCTGGGGTTGAAAGTCTCGATAAATGCACAATGTTTCGGCGGGTACACCGGCTTCCGCGAGTGTGACGCTTATTTTGAGCGATGAAAAATAATAAACTATAATTTTATTTTTATATTTCAATATCACAATAATCTTCCAATTTAGAACTACAAGTTAAAATAGAACTAAACACAAATAAAATACACTTCAGCTAAATACTTCTAATTTATTTTCCCAAACCACCCGCGGAGCCGCAGTATAAGGACAAAAGAGCTGCATGCGGCTCCGGAGCCGCAGGTTGCCGACCCCTGCCCTAGCCCCTTACCCTAACCATTAAAAATGAATGCCTAACCCTAACTAAATACAACTTTTTCTTATACCTAACCATAACCTAATTGTAGCCCTGACACTAAAACCACATTTTGAGCCTCAAAAATGCCTTTAAA
>NW_005192824.1:0-1382 GCF_000239375.1 Pundamilia nyererei | reverse complement strand
AAAAAAAAAAAAAAAAATCCCACATGCATACTACCCTTTAGGGCTAAGCCCCAGGTGTTTCAAATGTCTGGCTCCATCTCTGGGTGTGAAGACCATGCCATGCACCTGCTACTGATGAGGCTCATCGGGGGAGCTATTTCAGAGTGTGATGGAGCTCCCTCCGACGAGGGATTATCGCGTGAGACTCCACCTCAGTCTTCAAGCTCAGTTTTAAGTCAGTGTGTGTGTATGCCCGCAGTTGTGTGGTGTCTTGACAGCTGCTTCTATTGTTTCCCCAGGAGGAGTGTGGAACGCCAGACAGCAGCAAGCACAGGAAGTGTGAGACACGGGAGCGGACAGCACAGAACACGGACATTTTGGGTGAAGACACGACACTGCCTGCACTGTAATAATTTTCACTGTTTCATCATAAGTGAGTCCTGCGTTTTGGGTCCTCATACCCCATGGTCTGCCACTTTTTACTTTTTGTTAAAAATTTTTTTACTTTTTGTATAATAAATATATAAATTACAATGTATGAATGACATCATCACTGGGAGCTCAGGCCCCTGAAACCAGTCTTGTGTGGCTCTTAAATAACCCCCGGCTCTCCTCAAAGCAACTAATAACAGGAAAACCAAATTTAGTAAATTATTCAATTGAGTTAACAAAAAATGAATAAACTGAGCTGAAATAAGCATCAGTCACAGATTAACTGGGCCTAAACCTGTTAGGTCTTACAAAACTCTGTTCCTTTAGGCATGTGATTTACCCCAGACAGTGTAGAACTTTCATAGTTGGGAGAGGCTAAATGTAATCTCCCATCATGCCTCTGAAAAATTAGGTTTCATGTTGAGTTTAAGGGAATTGTTCCTGTTATGGTTATATAGCTCTTTTAGTTTGTTCCTGTCAGTGTTGAAGTGTTGTTAAACTTCCTCTGGCTGTGGTGGAAATGAGATGTTACACCATGAGGGAAGTTATGTGCAGGTTCACTGACTGTCTTGGAAGCACCATGATAGATACATGAATGCCAAATAAAAATATAAAAGTTGTCCTCTTGTTAAATTAGATCAAAGCAATATAATTTATTATGTTTCTTCAGCTCTCTACAATTCAGTCTCCGGTGTAAACTCGGTGGGTTACCTGTGATTTTCTGAACAGACGACAGGAGGTGAAAATGCGACACGAAACATAAGGAATCCCGAAGCCCGTAACCAAATTTTACAGGGTTAGATCCTGATGCAGCTTTAGTAAATTTATAGCATGACATTAAAGTAAAAAGTGAAAAACTTGTTGTTGCACTCCAGATTAGCATATCAAGATTAAAAAAAAAAAAAAAAAAAAGGCATGATGCCATATGTGTGCAAACGCAAAAATCTAGGACCGTGTGTTTGGAAGCAGAA
>NW_005192823.1:0-1382 GCF_000239375.1 Pundamilia nyererei | reverse complement strand
TAGATCATGCCACCAGTGGAGTTTCTTGTAACTCTTTCACCAGTCAGATGTAGCTATGCAGTCACATGACCAGTTATACACTATGGCAGGCAAAGTGGGAAGAGCCAAAACAAACTGACATTTCAACGTGAAAAAACTCATTTCGTCTAACCTGAGGAAATGTGCCCCGGTAAGTTTACTCTAAATTTCTTTTTAGCTGTGGTTAGGTAGATGTCTGGCTAATGTTGTGTCGAGCAACTTTTTGATGTGTCCTTAGTTCAACACACATAAATTAAATGGCTGAATTGCCACCTCAGCATGCAGTAAAGTATTTGCTAATTAACTAATAATTTTCTTCTGGCGTGTTGCGGTGAGGACATGTTTAATAGTTTTAGGACACTGGGGAGGAGGATTGGACCTTGGCCTTGTCCACCTCTAACATGTGGAGAGCTCCGTCACATGACTGTGGGGATATGGAGGCGGTTTTCCTCATGCCCTGAGTTTGATTAAACTAGAATTACATAATTTTTTTGGCGCTACGTTGTGGTGAGATAAGTTTGTGGGTGTTGTGTCCGTAGCTTCGGCTGCCCTTTTGCTCGCTGGTTAGCTAGCGTGAGCTATAAGCTAACAGCTAGCCTGGTTAATGAAGCTAGAGTTCCAAGCACATGAAAACACAGCTCATCTCTACTGCTTTAACTGTTAAATCAGAAGGCAGTACTGTGGTTGACAGGGGATTTCTAAGAATCGCCCCACAGTTCTTCAGCTGAGACACCCGAGTTAGAAAACACAAACACTGGAGTTGTCTTTACTTGCGAGGGCGGCCACAGAGCGCTCGTCCTCGCAGGAGGCACTCACGGACTCGCGCTCTGTCACTGTCTGCGTTCTTTATTTATACAAGCTTGTGTGTGTACAAAGGTAACAAAGTTATTCCAAGAACTTAGAGCTGAGGTTCCCCTTTTCTAAGTCTGTATGTTCTTAGAAAAGTGGAAGCTGTTAAATGCTAAAAAAATTTATCACACAAGAGTTCATGTAAAAGGTCACGTAGACATGTGGATTGCTTAGTGATCAATAAAAAACACATTTCATGTAGCTGATCATGCTATGTACAATTTTCTTCTGACAGTGGTTGACAGGGTTTATTATGTGAAACAGCAGCTTGTTTAGCTTAAACAACCTGCGTTAGGAGGCTAGCTTCATCAGCCACCAGGAAACACTCGCAGATCCTCAATGCTATGGAGATGAAGATGCTCAGGTGGATGATGGGCTTAATCCGCGTGGATCGTGTGACTAATGAACAGTGTTGGGAAGGTTACTTTTAAAATATATTCCATTACAGAATACAGAATACATGCCCCAAAATGTATTCTGTAACGTATTCCGTTACGTTACTCAATGACAGTAAC
>NW_005192822.1:0-1383 GCF_000239375.1 Pundamilia nyererei | reverse complement strand
AAAACATTGCCTCAGTTGAAAACAGTGATGGACAGGTTATTGTTGACCCTCTAGGAATTAATGAAACTTTTAAGGTCTTTTTTGAAAAATTATATAACTCAGACATAACACACGTGGGACAAGAGCAAGATCTCTTCTTAGATACCCTTCAGTTACCCAGCATTTCAGGACTAATGAGCGCAGATCTTGATGCACCTATAACAAAGGAGGAGGTATCTATAGCAATTGACCATTTGAAAACAGGTAAAGCCCCAGGCCTAGATGGGCTGCCGACAGAAATTTATAGGGAATTTAAAACTAAACTGCTGTCCCCTCTTTTTGACATGTTTTCGGATTCATTTGAAAAGGGAATCCTTCCGGTCTCATTAAGAGGAGCCCTGATAACTTTACTGCCCAAACCTGGTAAACCGTGCAATAAATGTGGTAACCTAAGACCGATAAGTCTCCTTAATGTGGATCTAAAGATACTTTGCAAAATTTTGGCTCGAAGACTGGAGAGATTTTTACCTGATCTAATTACCTGTGATCAGAATGGGTTTATTGCGGGCAGGCAGGGATTTCATAATGTGAGAAGAGTGTTGGATATTCTTCATAGTCAGGAGGGAAAACCGGACACTGCTCTACTATCATTAGATGCTGAAAAGGCCTTTGATAGAGTTGAGTGGCCCTATTTATTTGAAATATTAAAAAGATTTGGCTGTGGGGATAATTTCTGTCGGTGGATTAGACTTTTATATAATGAGCCATATGCTGAAATACTGACAAATGGAATTATATCTAAACCATTTGAAATCAAACGGGGCTGTAGACAAGGGTGCCCTCTGTCCCCTTTATTGTTTGTTTTAGCAATCGAACCGTTTGCCATTGCGGTGCGGTCCCATAAGAGCATAACTGGTCTATCAGTAAACCAACAGGAATACAGAATTGCTTTATTTGCAGATGATGTTATTCTCTTCTTGGAAAAGCTGAAGGAGTCTATCCCAGCCTTGTTGGATCTACTACACGTATTTGGACGGATTTCAGGATATAAAGTGAACAAAGAAAAATCTTCACTAATGATACTTAACTCAGAAGAGAGAGAGGGTGCTGGAAATTCTTTCCAATTCAAAATGGTAGACTGTTTTACCTATCTGGGGATTAAGATAGTGCCATGTTTGAGAGACATTGTTGGAGCTAACTACACCCCTATGGTAGACTCAATCACCTCATCCCTAGATAGATGGAAACCCTTGCCCTTGTCACTTATAGCGAGAATTAATGTTCTTAAGTTAAACATAATGCCCAAACTTTTGTACCTGTTCCAGAACATCCCATTGTCACCCCCTGCTAACTTATTTTCACACCTGAAGACAATTTTTGTACGTTTTTTGTGGAATGATAGAC
>NW_005192821.1:0-1383 GCF_000239375.1 Pundamilia nyererei | reverse complement strand
TACATTATTATATGTATATATATGTAACGTGGTATTTTTCAATTCTTGTATTTACCAACATCAAGAAGTCACAAGCAAAGCAAGACCACACAATGCTGCATGTTTAAACAAGGAAAGTTTACTGGTCAAAATTATTTATTAAAGAAATAAACAACATTTTTGTCACCCCAAAAAATATACGTTCAAAGCAACACAACGGTGGCCCAATATCAGACAGAATTCCACTCTGTAGAGTGGGCAATCATTACGAAGCAGTTGGTTTTATTTTGTGAATTCAAGCTGCTCTTCATATTTCTGGCCACCAGATGTCACCAGAGAGGACTGTGTTGAAAAGTTTCGAGTAATGAACCGTTTTTCAATACAAGCTTCAATGCTTCAGAAAGCTTCATTTGGCCATCACTACTGTCTTGTGTGCTCTCTTCATGGTGTTGTTGCTCCCAATATTTAGGCTGTGTCCCAATTCAGGGTCTGCACGCTTGAAGTATGCGTTTTAAGTGCGATTACGTCACCGCCACGCGACGACGGCTGTCCCAATTCGAAGTGTACTTCAAATGCATACTCCAAATAAGCACAGCTTATTTATCAAACCATCATCCATCCTAGGAAATTTCTTCGGAAACGTGTGACTCTTCTGGTTTTCTACTTGGATGTTATCTTTTTAGTTTCTTCAGTCACACATTATCCTTCTGTTTGTTTTAGGAATGCAGCCTTATCTGACTGTGTGAATCGCTGAGCTATTTCCATCATGCTGCAGTTCTTCTGTAGGCTGGTATGAATGCTGACTCAGTTTCGGTTACTTATATTTTCTGTATATCAAAAAACCAACAGGTCTATCCTTTTTTCCTCCGTCCTCTGTGTCTTACTTATCAAACCATCATCCATTCTGTGAAAATTCTTTGAAAATATGCATCTCTTCTTGTTTCATACTTGAACGCTATTGTTTTAGTTTCTTCAGTCAGATCGTCTCCTGTTTTTTTGGGTTCTTTTTCCCAGTGTCACCATGCAAGAATCTGTCAAACAGGTTGCTGTTCAGCTGGAGGCTGGTATGAATCCTGATTCTGTTGTTGTTTATGTTTTCTGTAGATCACAAAAACAACACCAGCAACAATAAGCCCGGTGAGAACTGAGAGACCGACAATCAGCCAAATAGATCCATTCAGATTCTGCTCGCCTGCCTCCTTCCCTCCATCCTCCTTCCCTCCATCCTCCTTCCCTCCATCCTCCTTCCCTCCATCCTCCTTCCCTCCATCCTCTGTGTGTCCTCCTGTCTGACCTGCAGGTGAGAAACAGGTGTGAGGTGTCAGCTGTCAGGTAGGTGATGAGTGAAGAACAGAACAGAATCCATTTCCTCTTCAAACTGCTGTCAGACATTATCTACTGCAC
>NW_005192820.1:0-1383 GCF_000239375.1 Pundamilia nyererei | reverse complement strand
CCAAGTTGCTGGCATAGTATACAGGAACATCTGTGCCAAGTATGGCCTGGAAGTCCCGAGGTCAAAATGGGATACGGCCCCTAGGGTGGTTGAGATTGACCGAGCTAAGCTAGTTATTGTATGATCCAAAGTAATCATATTACAGGCTTTAGCTCAGGAGGTAGAGTAGGTCCTCCACTAATCAGAAGGTTGGTGGTTTGACCCCTGGCTGCACCATTCTGCATACCAAATATCTTTAGGCAAGATAGTAACCCAAAGCACTTGGATACACTTACACAGAAAAGTGCTTATGTGAATGGGTGAATGAGGTTGCGTAAAGTGCTTTGAGTGCTCAGTGTAGAAAAGCGCTATATAAGAACCAGTCCACTTACCATGTTTACATGACCAGACATTCCCTTGGCAGTTACCGTAAAGACCATTGCAGTAACATTTGCTAGTTACTGCTGTGGTAACTAGCAAAACCTTTAAAGTCAAATGTTTTACGTAAAATTTAGCAGTACTTGGCTTGGGGTTTACGGACATCAAAAAGTTTTCACCTTTATCAGAAGTTTAGTATAATCATCTGTTAAGCGTTATGTCTTTTGATACTTAAAAGTTGTATTTCTAATTCTTCATTTCATATTTAATGGTGACCCAAACTCAATATGAAACAGAGAACTCAATATCGCAGTCATGGGGGTTGATCAAATGAACATGATATAAACGAAAATCAAAAGAACTAGAATTGATTTTTTTTTTTTTAAATACTGACGATAATAATTGCTGCACAAAACAGAGCTCACGATGATCTGTGGTTTGTTGCCTTTGTAACATAATTTTAAATGTAGTTTGCAGAATCTTCTATCCAGGTGTCGGAGTCTGTGTGAGATTACTACAGCCTCATAAATGCAGCTGTTCCTCTTGCTTACTTATTATCATTCTCCTTCCAGAACAGTTTTTCCTGATTGGAAAACTTTGTCTCAAATGGCACTAATAGTTTCAGTGTCCACTGTGGCATCAGAGCAAAACTTTAGCCTTGACTATTAAATTCTAGTCTTGCATAAACTGCCTCCATACTTACTGTTATTTTTGATTTGATGATACTTAAGCGGGAAACAGTCTAGTAAAACAACCTTTTCTTCATTAACTGTAATGAAGATAACAGCAAATAAATAAATAGGTGAAGAAAATTTTGATTAGATTATGATAAAATGTTGTGATCCAGCCTGTCAAAATAAAATAAAATGAGAAATTCTAAAGAAGCCTCTGTTTGGCAGTAGAACATAGCAGTGGGCGGATTGATCCAAATATTGATAGATTGATGCTTTAGTTTTTTTCTCTTCTGTAAATTCAGTATGTTGCTCCTGTTTGTCAGAAAGTAGACATGTCTGTGCAAACTCTGTT
>NW_005192819.1:0-1384 GCF_000239375.1 Pundamilia nyererei | reverse complement strand
TTACTAATATGAGTAGGCTTGGCTTAAGTGTGTGTATCCTAAACGACTGTGTGCGCTGTCTGACTGAAGTAAATGTGCTGCCGTTGAGTGCATGGTGCGTATGTGTCGAAATAAAGGATGTTTGTGGATGAGTGTCGAAGAAGGTGATCGAGGCAGTGAAAGGAATAAAGAAAGAAACCAAGGACAGGGGTGAGCAGCATAAAAACAAGAGGGGGAAAAGAGAAAAAAAAACAAGAAAAAAACAAAACAAACATGTAAACATTCCAATTAAATCACTGACGGAGAGTGAAATCACACTTAACATGCGATTTGATACCGGTAAGTTCAACAGATGTTAATGCAAGTTAGTGTGAGTGGATAGGGAAAGGGTGTAGCTGATTCTTATCTGGTGTGAGGTTAATACAGCCACGGAGTGATGTTGGGGTCGCGGTGGAGCTGTCCGTCCACGTACAGCCGGTCCACAGCGATTACAGTGCGGGAGCCCTTCTGGATGAAGCCGCGTCGGATTGGGAAGAGGACCCTGCGTCGTTCCAAGATCTCTTTGGGGAACTGGTCGTTCATGCTGAAGTCCGTTCCTTTTAATTCCCTGCCGTGGCTTTTCACATGTTGCTTTTGTTTGAAGTGGCCGAATTTGGCCACGATAGGACGTGGTCTCCTGGCCGTAGCCCGAATGGGGCCGAGGCAATGCACCCTATCTAAGACGATGTTCTTCACCGTGTCCTCTGGCAGCTTCAGGTGGGTTTTGATGAAGCTTTTTACCGTGGTCTCCGTGTCCTCTCCAGCGGCTTCTGGAACACCAGATTATCACGCATGCTACGAGCTTGTAGATCAATAACTGTTTCTTTCATTTTTTTATTTTCTCTATTTAGCTGAGCAACATTGTCTGTGAGACATTTCACCGACTCCCTTAGCGTGGCATATTCAGCAGCTAGCGTTTTCCATTTGCTGCTGGCTGAACTCCAGGGATTCTCGCAAGGACTTAAATTCACGGTGAAGAATCTCCACCAAGGACAGCCTTGCATCGAAACTGGACAATCGCTTGTCGATTGACTCCAGTATGTCGGCAATATCTTTGCCGGCTGGTGATGTTGTGCCCGGGGAATCTGCCGGGTGTCGTCTTTTTGACGACGGCTTCTCAGGTTTGGCAGCTGCACACTGGGCCTTCTTCATCACGAGATCCTGAAAGCACTGATCAATGTACAGGGAGTGCAGAATTATTAGGCAAATGAGTATTTTGTCCACATCATCGTCTTCATGCATGTTGTCTAACTCCAAGCTGTATAGGCCCGGAAGCCTACTACCAATTAAGCATATTAGGTGATGTGCATCTCTGTAATGAGAAGGGGTGTGGTCTAATGACATCAACACCCTATATCAGGTGTGC
>NW_005192818.1:0-1384 GCF_000239375.1 Pundamilia nyererei | reverse complement strand
ACCCTGCCATGACACCAGTCAGTCAGAAGTGCCAGCTTGATGCCGGATCCGGGCCAGACCTGTTTTCTATGGGCCTGGGCCACATACACCAAACTATGCCAGTCCTGGCCCATATCTGGATAACTTACCACTTACCATGCCAGGAGTCAGCCAGCAGTCTGCCACAGACAGAGGAGGACTCACGTTTGGTTTGGACTTAAAAACAGTGCGAACACGATCGTCTGTACTCACCTCTGTTCTCACCAGTGGACAGAATCTGCTGTGAGGCTCAGAATACGAACGTGATGGACTCAGTGTGACGTTCCTGTGAATCTTCGTTTAGAGACAAACTGGACTTGACTGCAGCTTTTCACAGGGTTGCTTTCCTCCTCCCCCTTTTTTATGATTTTATGGTTTATATTTATCAACAAGGAGCAAAGGTCGGATTAGAACACGCCCAGGCTGGACGAGTGAGGCGTGTTGTATGGTTAACCATCGCACACTAATGAAGGTCTCAGCCCATCTGGATTTAAAGAGTATTTTATTTTTCTGTCCTCGAGGTCAGAAACTTTGTACTGTAAACGGGTTTTTCTATGTCCAGCAAATGCAGTCTGATCAGAGCTGTTATTAAACCAACATTTAATTTTTGTCAGAGTTTGTTTCCTCTTCTGATTTGTGAATACATGGAGTTAATTTATGGCGACGATGGGATCAGAACAAACACTGGATGCAGGTCAGCTGAGGCCTGAATGTTATCCCTCTGGACCCCCCACTGGCTTGGACCCCAAGCAGCACGTCATCTTCAGCTAGCCCACTGTAGGTTTTGCTTATAATAACCAGTCCGCTGTAACTGTATGCCAGGCGTTTATTAGCAGCCAACATGAACGTCCGTACGCTCGTAACAGGAAGTACACATAACATCTAGAGAGAACCACAGCGACACCTGCTGGAACTCTCCGTAACGGCAGCAACAGGAGGCAGTATGGACAAACATAACATTGCTGTTATCTACATCCCCCTTTTCAGTTTTTTTTTGCACTTTTCAGGCAAACCCAAATCAAACAACACCACCGTGATGGAAGAACTTATCAGGTTATGGATTACACAACAAAATGAGGCTTCAAATATCAAATGAAATTCACAGTAATCATTGTCATAACTGCGACAAGTATGCAACAACATAACACGAGATAAAACACATTTCAAAACAGAAAATACAGCACCGGTGTGCTTTTAATCCATGTATTTACTATTCGGTTTAGACACTCTACCAGATCTGGTTCGGTACAAGTTGTCATCAGAGCGTACTTGGCATTTTGTAGGTGTTATCACCTGTTCTGACTGTTTTGTGCCATGTTGTGGTGGGTCGAGTTGAACTTGAACTGTTTCATGTTTGTTGGTTTGT
>NW_005192817.1:0-1384 GCF_000239375.1 Pundamilia nyererei | reverse complement strand
TTTTTTTTTGCTCGGGGCTTTTATTTGGTTTTCTCCCTTTGTGCTTGTGAAACTCGGAAACGTTCTGAACTCTGTCTCTCTCTCTGTCTCCCTGTGTCTCATCATCTCACCAACAGGAAGGTGTCTGTTCAGGCAGTACATGCCTAGCAAACCAACCAGGTACGGGATCAAGATATGGGTTGCGTGTGACGCCTGGTCCAGCTATGCGTGGAAAATGCAGGTGTACGCCAGCAAGCCCGACAAGCTCGGTCCTCTTGAAAAGAACCTGGCCACTCGAGTGGTCATGAACCTCACTGAGGGACTGGCGCCCGGACGCTTTTCTTTTTTTTTTTTGTCCAGGCCCGGGGCCGCACAAGGGTTAAGCATCAGAAATTAAGACGTAATAGACAAACACAGGGAGACGACTGTGTCTTTCTTCTTCTTTTTCTTTCTATTTTGTGTCAAAACAAAGTCCACACAAAGTCCTCTCATCTAGTGCTAGAGAACAGTTAACATTCCCTGCTTTTTCTATCAGTAAAGCCAAAAGTAAAAACATATGAATACGAAATGGACAACATACATCAATAAAAATTCAATAAGCCTGAAGTGTCTTCCACAAGGTTGATCCAGCATATGAATTTACCTTCTGCACACTGCAACTGCAGCAATAATTCATTTGGTAAATACTTTCACATATTGCATTATGACTGTTAATATGGATTAATTTTTGATTATCTGATTCAATTAAACAACAAATTGCCCTTTAAAAAGTATTTTGAAAATGCCTTCATACAAATGTAATAGGCTTATCTTTAAGCGTAGTACCCCTAATTGGAATAATTACAGACGCATCAAATCCTGAAATTCACAAGACTTTTGTAACACCTATATAAGATAGAGACCATTTTAATTGGCTCATGTATTTTAAATACAGGTAAAGTGACACTATAAAGTAGATGCAAGACAGTTTAGCATCAGACAGTAATAGCCAAATGTTCATATTTATTGTATTTTACTACAGTTTTATGATATATTTTTTCACAAAGGTTTAGCACTGCCGTTTGTCACTGTGTCTGTTTGCTTACCAGTGTCCCAGGCTTGAGGTTGACAGTAAAGCTGGTTTTGTTCATTCATCAACCTGTTTTTTTCTTGTGTGGACAAAGAAGGCATTATTTTTTCCAGTAAAACAATTAAGCATCCCTTAACAGTAATAATTAGAACTGAGTGAACTTGAGACTTCTGTTCATTCATCATTCTAGGGTCCATGGCTCAACCTAGACCACTTGAGCTTAAAACTTTTATTATGACAACATTTCAGGAAGAAAATAAATCAATAAAGCTGAGAGTGATAACAGTGAGCAAACATGTAATATCTGAACCACTATTATACTATTATATATATATA
>NW_005192816.1:0-1385 GCF_000239375.1 Pundamilia nyererei | reverse complement strand
AAAAAAAAACCTCACGACCTTCATTTACAGATAGCTGTGGAAAAACAATAGAAACAAAGGATTTTATTTCAACACAGATTGTATCGACACTTAAGGTTTTATTAAGTCTGAAAAAAGGCATGTATGCTTTAACATATCACTATGGCATGAAAATAAAGGAATTCTTTAAATGAGGGTCTTTGCTTTTAAGTCAACATGTACACAGTGTAGGTGTGTCCCTGTGAAGTCACATGTACATCCATCAGACGTCTAAGCCGTGGCATTGAATGTCCCGTGGAAGCCATAGGGGATGTTGACAGGTACCACCGCCCTGCCCAGCTCCTCGAATGTCTTGGCATCTAACACCAGAAGGAATGTACTCTTGTCCTGGAGAGAACAGAGACATGGGTAAAGAAATACTTGGTGTACAAGACAGTGTAGAAAACACAACGGCACGATGTCCAAGCTCGTGCTCAGCCATGTTTTACATTTGTATGAGGAAACTGTATCTATAAAGAGTACCCTGTCCAAAATGGCTGAGCCTGACTAACCTCGTCTGGAGTGATGACCACAGACATGATGACACCATCATCCTCCTCTGTAGCATTAGGAGAGGGAACAAAGACCGGCTCAGATGGATACTGACCAGGATGTTCCCACACCTGTGAGGGAACATTTACACACAATATCACATTCATGATGACAAAAGAAAAATCACAATAACAATGCTATCTCAATACCTGTGGGACAGTCCTCTCTAACTTTGTTTACTGTTTGTTAACTCCATATTACCCACAATTTTTATGGATTGTCTTCAGTCTTATACTAGTTATATACCAGGCGTCCCCTGAGGCCTGGTATATAACTAAGGCCTGTTGTTTTTCAATACAACATTATATAATTTCACAATGACACAAAAAGTTACTACATATACATACATACAGTAATATACTACACTAGATTTCTATATTACCAAGGCTGACATCAGCATAAAACACTTTAATATAACCCTTTCCCCTTTGGGGTGAGTTGCGCTCTCTGTGAATGAACTAAAATAGAAACAGATATAATTGTTTCTATCTGGAAACTGTTGATTTCAGTTGTGGGGGTTAATTTGTTCCACAGATTGGAAATGCGAGCTCTCTTTTCTTTGCTCCAATAAAACAACGTGCCTTCATGCGTTTTCCGTGGAGATCCATCTTAATCAGCGTGTCCCCTACAAGGTGTCTAAAGCCACAGCCATAGAAGTAGCGGTAGGGATGGGTGTTGAATTTGTGATAGTTGATCTGAGGAAACTCCAGACCTCCGTATTCATGGAGATCCTCCCCATGCAGGTCCTCATGAGTACAGAACACCTGCACAGGTTTAAAAAAACAAAAAAAGCAACACAGGTAATCACTGAGATT
>NW_005192815.1:0-1385 GCF_000239375.1 Pundamilia nyererei | reverse complement strand
AAATGAACTTGGTCTTTATCTACAGCAATGTTACAACCTTATCGGGGTGCTGACTCATAGTCATTCGTATTCATATATCTACAGGGCTAAATATAACTGCATAACTACAAAAATATAACTATAACTTGTCAGGGAATCAAATGTGAATTCTGACATGGCTCTGACAGAGCTGCCATTTAAGCGCTTAAATTTGTAGTGGGCGTGTGGTGTTGTCAGTAACAGATCAGTTGCTTTGAGGAGGAAAACCTGCCCTTAATTGCAGACAAATGTCCAACCGATTAAAGATTAAATGGGCTTTATAAAAATAATCACTAATACGTAATTGCTCTTGTTGGCTG
Organism: Pundamilia nyererei; assembly: GCF_000239375.1. Lineage (NCBI taxonomy): Eukaryota > Metazoa > Chordata > Actinopteri > Cichliformes > Cichlidae > Pundamilia > Pundamilia nyererei. The sequence goes on along the minus strand of NW_005192815.1, from coordinate 1,047 downwards.
AAGAAGAGTTTGTATGAATGGAGGACTTACACGATGATGGGTGTCAGAGCAAATACTGCAGTTAAACTGAAGTGTGTAAATGGAGGCTTTCAGTGCCCTGCTGCCTCCCACACAGGACGTCTGTCTGTAAATCTGTATGCAGGTATCTAATTTGCAGTGGTAGCCTGCGCTCTATTTTCTCAGTTTTACAAATGGCCATCATGCTTGTTGGGTCTTGATTGATAGTTTGTCATATTTCTTGTCTGAAATTGTATCCTTGCTTAATGAAGAACACTGTATCTCACCATGAATTGCCTTCAAAGCCCCATATGATGGCTTTTCTTCCTTGGTTTAATGCAGGTCTGTGTGAAACAGCTTGCTGGGACAGGACTAAACCTAAGGTGATATTTTCTTTTCTCTGCCCTTTTAACTATTTTGTTATAGGGATATTTAAATTGGTGTGTCAGGCGTCCGCTGTGATATAGACTGAAATATCTTAGTAGATAGATTATTTGTGTACACTAAGGATAAATTAAAATGGCCAAATGTTAATTCTATGTTATTTGATTTTATTTATTTATTTTTACCAGAAATATGGTATGTGATGTATCTGAGGAATGTGACGGCCAGGGAAAACAAGATTGTTAAGCTGTGGCTATGTAGCCAACGGTTAACATAAGTTAACATTTTAACTGTTAGCTTAAAGATTTCAGTTGTATTTTTTTATGTATTTATTTAAAGTTAGGTAGGCCACTCTAGATGGCCTGACAGCAAGCTATAGCGATAGCCTTAGCCTTAGCTATTAGCTCGTATTAGCTTTGGTCAGTTATTTGGTCAATTTTTTAAAGGCCCTACCTGGTTGAATAGATAGAGACCATGACTTTAACTACACATATGGAGCTACCAGTCAGATTTAATAACAGCTGGTTAAAAGGTTTAATGACTTTATCCAAAGTTGACTTTAAAAAGTTTTTATATTCGCACAAGTTCCTTGACTTTATTTATCACTTCCAGTGGCGCCAATCAACATCATTGGCTCAACCCAGCAAAACATTTGAACAATGCCAT
>NW_005192814.1:0-1385 GCF_000239375.1 Pundamilia nyererei | reverse complement strand
GCTGGCTGCCGGCGGAGCTCACGGGCGCGTCACTGCAACTCCCCCTTGCTTCTGCTCCGCGGCTGCTGGGTGAGCCCTCAGCTGAGTTGGCTGCTCCTGCTGCCAACTGCTGCCAGGAGAACAACTGCTAGAGACAGGGTTTTTAAAATTGCCAGTTGGTAGTGGGCACCAATCAGCAGCTGCCAGGTCAACGCCAGCCCAAGACAGCTCCCCAATCAGAAGGAGGCCCTGCAGAGACACTTAAAGACACAATCCAGACACATTGATCCAAAATGTGGCCAGGGACTTAGCACTTGCGCATACAGGCCATGGCGGTTGAGTTCATTACTTATTCTTTTCTTTGAAACAGTTGTAGGACTGCTTTCTAATTACAGAAGGCAGATTTGTCAGCTGCTTATCATTTTCCTTTCAAGCACATTCCAAAGATGCTCTGCTTGACTCAGATCAGGTGACTGTGGGTGCAATTGGAGTACAGCGTTTTTCCAATCATCTTTTGTCCAATTTTGGTCCAAAATGTAGCCTCAGTTTCCTGTTCTTAGCTGACAGTGTAGTTTTATGTTACTCTAGCCCACCTCTGCTATGTTATATGTTTTGTGTGTTCATTGATGATTTTCTAAATAACCTTTTTGTAGTTGATTGAGTTTCTTTTTCCTTCTTATCAGCCAAACATAATACTTCTGACTAATGACTATGTTTGTTGAAAAAAAGCGAAATAGCTGTGTGAGAAAATCTCAGTAGATCAGCATTTTCTGGAATGCTCAAAACTTGAAGAGATGCTTTGTTATAGTAGGAGAAATTGCACTTGGTACTACTAGTGCATATCAGGACGAGAGTTAAAATTGTGTATGTGATGTGTGTGTGTCTGTCTGCACATTTGTGGTCCTCTGCAGATGTGGTAGAGTCTGACAGCAGTGGGGAGGAAAGACCTGTGAAATCTCTCAGTCCCACACCGTGGGTGCTGCAGCCACTGAAGAAGCTGCTCAGTGCTGTCAGAGTCTCCTGCATGCATGCTGTCCAACAGGGATGACAGCTTAGCCGCCATTCTCCTGTCACTCACAACCTCCACTGGGTCCAGAGGACATCCAATCCAGAGCTGGCCCTCTGGATCAGCCTGTTCAGTCTCTTTCTGCCCCCGGCAGAGATGCTCCTGCCCCAACAGACCACTCCGTAAAAGATGGCTGAGACCACCACAGAGTCAGAGAAGGTCTTCAGGAGTGGGCTCGTCACTCCAAAAGACCTCAGTCTCCGCAGCAGGTACAGCCTGCTCTGCCCTTTCCTGTAGAGAACATATGAATTATGGTTATTGTTCAGATGAACACCAGGGTACCTTTAGCTGTCCACAGCCTCAGTGTATATGCCTCGGATGTTCATTGGTTGCAGTGGAG
>NW_005192813.1:0-1386 GCF_000239375.1 Pundamilia nyererei | reverse complement strand
TAGCAACTATATTTGTTGAAGATTTTCATTTAGATAAAATTGTAATGTCTCTCCTTTAACATGTTTTTTAATCATTTTTATTGGTTTGCAATACTTCTTTTGGAAAAGATTATTTATATACTTACTAAGAATATTAAAAACAGACCTTTGACCCACAGCCCACTATAAAGAAAAAAAATACTACCTCGTCTTTCTTTGTCAGATTGTTCTTGATGAACTGATATCTCAATGATGACATAAGTGATGAGGTCGTCTTCTTCACTTTCTTCTTGATCTGCTGAAATGATCAAAATAATGTGAATTACATCTCTAAACAGAGATTCAACCCACAATAAATCTCAGACATGTGGTATCTAACCAGATATGTACTGATATCATTACCTTGGCCTTAGTCTTTATTACTCTTTATTTTATTTAGGACAGTGCATGTTAATGAACATACAACTTACATGAATGTAAACATACCAGATTATAGCCAAGGGCTAATTTCCATCTGTTGTCCATAAAACATAAAAAGTAGACATAATAATTCATAACAAAATTCATAATTCATCCATAATAAAAACTTCATCACCAAACTCACTCATACACACCATTCTATTCCCAAATAAAACATTAAAACTATACAACTTCAGGAACACTCTAGTTATTTTTGACCAGATTGCATCAGTGTGCATATTAAAATTAATATGTGAGCTTTTTTTCCCTGTTTGTCTCAAAGTGGTGCCGAAAAGCTAGATTCCAACGATGCACGAGTGTTTCTTTGTCACCTTTTTCACTCACTATGTGCTTTTATTCCTCTCTGCATTTAAATATTAACCCTTATACATCTCTACCTCTCTTCCACAGTGTACCTCTGTCTGTCTGCCTCCCCTCACCCCAACCAATCACGGCAGATGGCTGCCCCTCCCTGAGCCTGATTCTGCTGGAGGTTCCTTCCTGATAAAAGGCAGATTTTCCTTCCCACTTTCACCAAAGCAATTGCTCATAGGTGGTCATATGATTCTTGGGTTTTACTGTTTGGTTTGTTTGGTTTTTTAAATTAATGAATTAATAAATCCATTTGCCTCTGCTTATTCTTTTCAGGGTCGCGGGGGGCGCTGGAGCCTATCCCAGCTGTCTTAGGGTGAGAGGTGGGGTACAACCTGGATAGGTCGCCAGTCAGGCGCAGGGTCAACACACAGGGACAGAAAATCATTCTCACTCACGCATTCACAACTATGGGCAATTTAGATTCTTTAATTAACCTATCCTGGCCTTTCTTATTTGTTTTGTTTAATGATCATAATAAATGTGAACTTTATTCTACTGAACAAACTCAGACATGAAAGATCAGGAAGTCTGAGTCTCACCTTCAGGTTTCCTGTGAACACATCGTCTCACCAG
>NW_005192812.1:0-1386 GCF_000239375.1 Pundamilia nyererei | reverse complement strand
AGATACTCTGACCCAGTCATCTAGCCATCACAGTTTGGGTCTTGTCAGACTCACTCAAATCCTTACACTTGACCATTTTTCCTGCTTCTAACACATCAACTTTGAGGACAAAATGTTGACTTGCTCCCCAACATATCCCACCCACTAAGAGGTGCCATGATGAAGTGATAGTCAGTGTTATTCACTTTATCTGTCACTGGTCTTTATGTTTTTCTCTATATTTACAGAAAATTGTCTGAATGGTCTAAAAAAGAAAACAATATTCTGTGTGCAGCAGTTCTCTAGGCAAAAATGTCTTGTTGATGCCAGAGGTCAAAGGAGAATGAACTCAATGAAGGCAACATGAACTCAAATATGCAAGAATGCAAAAGAACATCTCTGAACTCACAGCACATTGAATCAAGATTCTGCTGGTTAATCAAAATTATACAACAGAAAATTAGAAAACCACTGATAGGTCTGTTGAGCCTTGACTTCTGTTGTAACATTCAGATAATACCATTTGGTGTAAACAGCATAGAAGCATGTCTTCATCCTGCCTTATACAACAGATACTATACTGGTGGTAGCGTAATGGTTTCAGGGGATATTTTCTTGGCACTCTTCAGGCCCCTCAGGACCAACTGAGCATCATTTAAAAGCCATCTTTTGATGGCTATATCCAGCTGAGTATCCAATTTGTCACAAAGCTCATCTCAAACTGGTTTCTTGAACATTACAGTCAGTTCACTGTACTAAAACCTCATCCACAGTCACCAGCTTTGGGATGTGGTGGAATGAGGGATTTGAATCATAGATGTGCAGCTTAGGAATCTGCAGCAACTGCATGATGTTATAATATCAGTATGGACCAAAACTACTAATTATATGTACTATAATTAGGAATATTACTAGCACCTCATTGAATCTATGCTATGAAGAATTAAGGCTCCTCAGAAGGCAACAAGTCGACCATTCAGTCACGAAATCTCAAAGTAGAGCGCATCTGGGCTGACAAATCTGCAGGAACTGTGTAATGCTGGTGTTAATGTCATTGACCAACATTTATACCGAATGTTTTCAGGACTTTGTTAAATCTGTGGCTGTCATAATGCGGCTGTGTGCAGGCAGGATGAGGACCCAAACGCAAGCTCACGGAGGCAGGAATGAACTCTAAACACAGCTTTATTGCTGGAGAGAAAACCATACAACCTTAACTGGGAAACTATAACGTAATACACAGAGAAACACGGCCATGAATGAGGGGAGACCATCCCATCTGGACCAAAACTCCATGAGGGCCCTAAAATGTTCAGCTCACAGAACTGAGGGAGACGCAGACATAAATACACAGAGGGTTAACGAGGGAAGTGGGAGCACACGGGGAACACAGGTGACACTGATAAT
>NW_005192811.1:0-1386 GCF_000239375.1 Pundamilia nyererei | reverse complement strand
AGATACTCTGACCCAGTCATCTAGCCATCACAGTTTGGGTCTTGTCAGACTCACTCAAATCCTTACACTTGACCATTTTTCCTGCTTCTAACACATCAACTTTGAGGACAAAATGTTGACTTGCTCCCCAACATATCCCACCCACTAAGAGGTGCCATGATGAAGTGATAGTCAGTGTTATTCACTTTATCTGTCACTGGTCTTTATGTTTTTCTCTATATTTACAGAAAATTGTCTGAATGGTCTAAAAAAGAAAACAATATTCTGTGTGCAGCAGTTCTCTAGGCAAAAATGTCTTGTTGATGCCAGAGGTCAAAGGAGAATGAACTCAATGAAGGCAACATGAACTCAAATATGCAAGAATGCAAAAGAACATCTCTGAACTCACAGCACATTGAATCAAGATTCTGCTGGTTAATCAAAATTATACAACAGAAAATTAGAAAACCACTGATAGGTCTGTTGAGCCTTGACTTCTGTTGTAACATTCAGATAATACCATTTGGTGTAAACAGCATAGAAGCATGTCTTCATCCTGCCTTATACAACAGATACTATACTGGTGGTAGCGTAATGGTTTCAGGGGATATTTTCTTGGCACTCTTCAGGCCCCTCAGGACCAACTGAGCATCATTTAAAAGCCATCTTTTGATGGCTATATCCAGCTGAGTATCCAATTTGTCACAAAGCTCATCTCAAACTGGTTTCTTGAACATTACAGTCAGTTCACTGTACTAAAACCTCATCCACAGTCACCAGCTTTGGGATGTGGTGGAATGAGGGATTTGAATCATAGATGTGCAGCTTAGGAATCTGCAGCAACTGCATGATGTTATAATATCAGTATGGACCAAAACTACTAATTATATGTACTATAATTAGGAATATTACTAGCACCTCATTGAATCTATGCTATGAAGAATTAAGGCTCCTCAGAAGGCAACAAGTCGACCATTCAGTCACGAAATCTCAAAGTAGAGCGCATCTGGGCTGACAAATCTGCAGGAACTGTGTAATGCTGGTGTTAATGTCATTGACCAACATTTATACCGAATGTTTTCAGGACTTTGTTAAATCTGTGGCTGTCATAATGCGGCTGTGTGCAGGCAGGATGAGGACCCAAACGCAAGCTCACGGAGGCAGGAATGAACTCTAAACACAGCTTTATTGCTGGAGAGAAAACCATACAACCTTAACTGGGAAACTATAACGTAATACACAGAGAAACACGGCCATGAATGAGGGGAGACCATCCCATCTGGACCAAAACTCCATGAGGGCCCTAAAATGTTCAGCTCACAGAACTGAGGGAGACGCAGACATAAATACACAGAGGGTTAACGAGGGAAGTGGGAGCACACGGGGAACACAGGTGACACTGATAAT
>NW_005192810.1:0-1386 GCF_000239375.1 Pundamilia nyererei | reverse complement strand
CAACTTCTAAATGGCCACCATGATCACCACCCATTTTGAGGAGTTTGCCCCCTCACATATACTAATGTGCCACAAACAGGACTTTAATATCACCAACCATTCCCATGTTATTACGGTGTATCCATATAAATGGCCCACCCTGAACATAACAAGGGTTTACAGTAAGGTACAAACCACCGGTTACACACAAGCACAGAAAGACCAGATTAGACTTTGCCAGAAAACATCTAAAAAGAGATGTCACATAAAAAGAGATGGCGTGTGCAATAGTTAGGGTTTAAAGTTGCTTGTTTACTTTGATTGTTTGTTTGTTTTGTTTTTTTGCACGACACCAGAACAACAGCAGGTGTCCGTAAGTTGCAGTTGCGGTACTATGGCACCTAGCCAGCCCTACAGAAGAGGAGGGGACTTAAAGGGAGTGATTTTTTTTAAGTGACAGGTAATTTGAAATGCAACATTTTTATCAGCTCAAAAATCAGCAAACACAAAAACTGCTTGTGCAGAGTTTGTCTCAGTGTGTTGCAGCTAAAGGTCCAGCTGCTGTATTTGACAGGGAGAGAAAAGAAAGAGATAACTTTCCATCAGAGATGGAGAAAGATAAGAAAGACAGGACAGGAAGGAGAGGTTAGATTTAGGTTAGTTTGGTGTACTGTGATGCATTTAAATTCAAGAACAGTGTGTGACTGATACACAGTGGCTGTGGCCATGGTCAGAGTTAGGTTACATCGAGTGTAGCAGAGATTAATGTAAATTTAAGCTGATGATGCTGAGATTCATTGACCGAATTCCACCTTCATACCAACTACATACCATCTAGAAAAATACAGTATACTGTCAATGAAAAGGATGGAAATCAGCGAGGACAACTCATGACATGTCTGCTTACATCTTTCTGAATTTAGTTGTGCAAATCCACAAGGAGCAGTGTGTGACAGCAGTAGCCCAGATCAGCTGATCACAGCCTGTAGACCAAGAAACTCTAACAGAGCTCTCAATAAAAATTATTGTGAGTTGTGATTCTTCCCCACACTATGCTACTACAACTGATTTTAGGGTTCCCTCACCAGCTGAATCCCACTTCAACTCCTGACTGTGCTCATTTTCCTGTTTAGAGGCAGTCACACTAATGTAGGCATAAGAAAATCAAGTTTAAAAATGTTGCTTCTTCTTCTTCTTCTTCTTCTTCTTCTTTCTGATTCAAGCTGAGTACTGTTAGAATTAAAAATTATATTAAAGTTTGTATTCCCATTTTCTAATATTATTTTATTATTGCATTAATATAGCACACGGCTCAGTTAGCTTTGCACAGAAAGCTGGTAGAAACTTTCTTTAAGTACATTTCAAAGCCTGTACTTCTTTTTTACTTTTACTTGAGTAAATAAGTTT
>NW_005192809.1:0-1387 GCF_000239375.1 Pundamilia nyererei | reverse complement strand
ACTGATAATTTATGGCAAAGGGGTGGGATTAAATAAGTGTATACTTCTTCCCACTCCCTTTCAACATGTAAATTAATCAGAATGTTTTTTTGTATGTAATTTGTATAGTATTTTTTTCTCTCTTATTTCTTTTCTAAATGTACTTGTATATTGTTCACATGTTGAAATTACCAATCAAGAATGTTACATCCACCATGCACTTCGGAGACTGCACAATTTGCAGTAATTTCAACAACTTTGGATGCTCAGTGTCAAAGTGTTGCTACCTTCATTCCAGTGGCCATTTCTGCCCAGCCTGCCCACACATTCCCACTAAGCAATTACGACTTACTATTAGTACTCAACCAACGAAAGAAGCCTTAAAAAATTATCCTAAACCATATTTCATCAATTTTTCAATAAAAGGTTTTTCATGAAAGACGTTTACGAGGGATTCATGATTAGGCCTTTCCTTAATCGCCTTTTCTCATCAGTTTATTAGGCACTGCAACCAAAAAAATATTCCAGAAAAAAATCATTATAGATATCAGACTCATCCCAAACAATAATAGCTTCATTCCTAGAGATGACTTTTCCCTGAAATGCAAATAATCGTAGGTCACGCTAGTCAAAATTACAAGCGCCTTCAAAGTCCTGCCAATCCACCCTGAATTCAGGTTCCTCTTTAGACTCAAATGGAAGGCAGTTTGCTATTTTAGAGTTGGGCTTACATTTGGAAAGACAGCAGCCCCAAAATGTTCAGCTGTCTTTCCAAAGCCTTGTGCTGGATAATTACCAACAAGACAACAACCAGATGTTGCCATATCTAATTTATGAAATTTCCCCTTGTGGGACTAATAAAGGTATATCAAATCATATCTGGTCCATCTGATGATTTTCGAGTTTTTATCAGCCTGGATTTATCTCCTCCCACATCACCTCCAGCGCATGGGTTAACCACCCTGATGTCAGTTTTCACTTAATTAAGCAATCTCTTGTCAGAAGACAAAACAGAAGGCCCTTGGACATCCCTGTAGTGTCTTGGCATGACCCTCAACACTATTTGGTTTCAGGCTTCTATGCCCTTGGAGAAACTCAGTGACATTAAACCCCCCAAAAACTTTTGACTTGCTCACTCTTGCACCAAACAGCAGCTGCTTTCCTTTTAAGAACACTTTGTTCTTAAAAGGCCGTTCTGTGAATAATCACAATAATTCTGTAAAGCTCTTCCTGGAATGTGGTATCATGTCTTTGCCAAGTGGAATGGCATCACTTTGGTAAATGGTAAATGGCCTGTATTTGTATAGCGCTTTACTGGTCCCTAAGGACCCCAAAGCGCTTTACACAACCAGTCATCCACCCATTCACACACACATTCACACACTGGTGATGGCAGCTACATTGTAGC
>NW_005192808.1:0-1387 GCF_000239375.1 Pundamilia nyererei | reverse complement strand
GACATACAATAAAGAAAATTACAATCAAACAAACATACAAAAAGTCTGGAGTTTACATTTCTTTTTCCATTTGTCACGTAAAAAAAACAACAACTTATTATGTTATTTCATTTGTGTCACTTCTGAATGTTTTCCACTTCCTCCATAGTCTGTCGTATTTACCTCCCATCAGTCTGATGTTGAATGTTATTTTTTCCATCTCTGCGATATCCTCTACAATACTGATCCAATCCCGCTGAGTGGGGGGATCTGGGTGTAGCCACTTCTTTGTAATTGCTTTTTTGGTTGCGGCTAGAATTATTTTAACTAAATACCCGTCCTCCTTTTGTATATGCTCTTTTATGTTTCCTAGATACATCACTTGGCAAGTATTTGGGAGTGTATAACTCAAAATATTATCCATGTTCATTTTTAAGTCTTCCCAATACTTTTTAATTTTAATGCACTTCCAGAATACATGTGAATGGTCTGCCTCTATTTCTCCACACAATCTCCAACAATTCTGCAGACTTGAGGTCTGTTTGCTTTTTATTTTGGGTGTAATGAAAAAAACGTGTCAAATTTTACCAGCAAAATTCCCTCCACAACGGCGAACTAGTTGTACTGTGTTGCATTTCACACATATTGACCCATTCCTTCTCTGTTATATTTGTGGCCAGTTCAGCTTCCCATTTCTTTTTAATATAGAAGGTTGTGTCCTGTCTATCTTCTTCTAATGACCTATAGAAAGTGGAAATGGCTTTAAATTGTTTATGTTCATAGCAATCTTTTACTTTTCCGACAACTCCCAGTGATTTACCAATCCAGTCAGACTTTATTTGATTTGCACAATAGTCCCTAACTTGCAAATATCTAAAGAAGTCTCTATTTTCCAATTTGTATTTGTTTTTTAGTTGTTGGAAACTCATTAGTCTTCCGTTTTTCATTAGGGTACAAACTGCTGTAATCCCTTTTAACTCCCACTGTTTGAATGTTTGATCCAATTGTCCCGGCTTGAAATTTTTATCATATCTAAACCATCTGAGCAAAAATAGTTGTTCTTTTAACTGATGTTTTTCTATTACTGTGTGCCATATGTCTAATGTAAATTTCGCAATTTGGTTTATTCCACTTTTATTCTTGGTCATTAATTGTTTGTCAGAGATAAAAGTTTGAATGTTGTTTCCCTCGATTTCTTTCTCAATTTCTTTCCACCTTGCCTCATATTCTGGTCTACACCAACCAACAAGAGGTCTAAATTGGGCTGCATAAAAGTATTCCCTTAGATTCGGCAAAGCCATCCCTCCCTTACACTTCGGGAGTTGCAATGTTGTTAGTCTTATTCTGGGCTTTTTCCCGTCCCAAATAAACCTTGATATCATCTTGTCCCATGTTTTGAATTTTTTTT
>NW_005192807.1:0-1387 GCF_000239375.1 Pundamilia nyererei | reverse complement strand
CAGGAAACTAACAGACACAGAGAACCAGACAGGACACTGAACTTGACAGGCAGACTCATGAGCAGACACAATAACACCATGGACAGACAGAGGGAACACAGAGAAGTGGGAGCAGGCAGGCAAAGAACAGAAACCTAACAAATGGCAAAATCACAACAGAATACACACTTGGAATGAACAAAAGCATAAGGAAACACAAAACACTGATACCTCAGACTCAGGACCATGACATGACAGCTTTCCCTTCACATTTGTAGCTACAGGCTGATACTAAGAAAGAAGAAGAAACAGTCATTCTGCATCTCCTCTGCCACAGACTCTCTGATGTTTCCTAACTTTGCTGTATCATCTGTATCGCCATGAAGATGTGTCCTGTGTGTGTGTTTGTTTGTGCTGTGATTACTCTGACCGATGCTGCTGTTGACACTTTACCATTCTGGAACATTTAAATATATAATTATGCACTACAAATAAAATAAAGGCAACTAATGTCTATCTTAAACTGAAAAAATTTAGAGCTCCTACATTCTGGTGACAATACATTTTTACACATTTGTGTTTTCTTGTTAACTTTTCATTGTTTCGTGTAACTTAGTATTTGTTTTCCCTTAAAAAATAGTTTAATGTTAATTAGTCAGCAGTGTTTTGTGAAATCTTGTGTTTTTTACACCTCAGCACTGTAACTATGTCCTCTGCCACTTTGTGGTTGAGCAAACTCTTTGTAATTAGTTGACACTTGCAGCTGATTTGTTTGGGAGCAACTATAAGGGAAGAGATTTAATGAACTGGCTTCTTGCAAACGTGGCATCGTATTACTGTATCATACCTGACATCAGTGAGGTCTTTAGATTGAGCCATCCTTTTACAAATGTTTGTAAAGGCAGAGTGCAGCATTGCTGATAGAGATATGGACAAAAATCCAAACATACGGTTTGTATTAAAAAGGTGGGTGTCTAGTATTAAAAAGACATAGTATTAAAAAGATACTGAGCTGAGTTGAAAACAGTTCAGGTCATGGTTGTTTAGAGAAGTTGAAAAAAGAATGCAACTGGACTTCTTTAAGTTTGTGAAGACATTTCACCTCTCATCCAAGAGGCTTCTTCAGTTCGCCTAGACTTCTTCACAAACCTAAAGGGCTCTGCAGTTTTGTTCATTTTTTATACTCTCTCATACTCTCTTTTATTACTGTAATGGTCACTTTAAACCCACATTTGGGTGTGAATTAAAGCTACAGAGTGTAAATGTTGATCTCTCTCGGAAAAGTGTACAAAAGTGTACAAGTCATAATTTCCCCCAGCCAAAAGTCACCTGGTCAAGAGGTCCTCTGATTGTCCTGGTGGTTGGACTCTGTTGAGTGGTCGCTGTTTCCTCTACGTTCCAAGACGCA
>NW_005192806.1:0-1387 GCF_000239375.1 Pundamilia nyererei | reverse complement strand
GTCCGTTGTGTTGTGTTTGTCCTGTGTTTCCAGTTTTTCTACTGCTTTATTTATTTATGTTCATGCATTGGGCGTGTCCAACATTGTTCAGACTTGTTTTACCAATTGTTTGAGCTCATACACGTGTTTTAAAGAAGTCATATGTACACTTAACTTGATGCTTGGACTCACTGCATATTCATGCATCAGCATTTGTATTTTTAAATTATTCTTCTCATATAAGAGTTTTCTATTTTATTTGAGAAAAACACTTCACTGCACCAACATATGATTATTGTATGTTAATCATTATGCTCAACATACATCGTCTTAAAAAAACGTCTGGACTTCTTTAAGTTTCCTGAAGACGGTTCACCTCTCATCCAAGGAGCTTCTTCAGTTCTATGAGTGCTTGAAGGAGAGTCCCAGATTTAAGCTCTATTAGGAATGTCCCTAAGAGGGTCATGGACCCCCTATTGATCCTCTGCCTAATCAATAGTGTTTACTGAAGTTTGTACTAAAGCTTTTATTTCTCACTAACTTATCACTGGCTGGAATCTGCTGCTTTGAAAACCTGCTTTTAATTTTTTGTTAGGTAAACTGCAGCAGGGCATTCCTCCCAGTTAGGACCCTCTGGGTCTCACTGTTATTGCGCATGAGTGTGTTAAATTCTCTCTTTAGAAAACCAATCCAACCTAAGCCTTGGGAACTAAGCTGGGCCTGTTAGTAATAGAGCTATCTGATGGATCACAGCAGAAAACAATATTACATTTGTTTCAATGGAGGAAGCAACAGTTGAGCATTGAGGTAATAACTTCGATACCCATTTGTATAGCAAATTCAATATTTGATTATCTACCTCTGTGTCACTGACCTTCCCTCTTGACACAGAAAGAAACTGATCCCACTTTGAATTACTGTGTATTAAAACATGCAAATCACATTTCTGATCAAACATCTCCACTTCATTTGGCTTAGACATGCAGGAAACTATACAACCCCTGGCAGAAATTATAGTTTCTCTTTTCTTTCTTTGAACTTTTTTGCTTTTCATCACATTTTTCATCATGCAAAATGCACATGGAAAATGTGTATTTTGTTAAGGAAGTCATCTTTATGTTTTAACGGAGCAGCAGCCTAAAGTTCCTCAATCATCATCCTTGGCTAATTCTTATTTGTTTTGATTGATTCATGATCACCTGATTGTAAATATTACTGTAATCCACAGTCCATGATTGCTTCTCTTTAGCCCACTGTAACATTGTTTTCTTCGGATTAGGTGTTAGTGCTGTACGTAGATTTTGTATTTGTGTATGGGCTTTGGTGTACTTCGCAGTGTTGGGAAGGTTACTTTTAAAATGTATTCCATTACAGAATACAGAATACATGCCCTAAAATGTATTCTGTA
>NW_005192805.1:0-1388 GCF_000239375.1 Pundamilia nyererei | reverse complement strand
GACCTACTTGGTAACTGACTTTAAACAAAGGTAACTGGGGGTGTGGGATTTTGGTTAAATAATTTCTGACACATAATTGCATTTTATGGTAGATGTGGGTTACAAGTATAAGGCAAGCTTTCAGAAATAAGTAATGATCAGTTTTTCACTTCTGTCACAGGGATTCAAATGGCACTGGATAATAGGAATGACCCCCCACAAGTCTTATGGTTTGTTCAGCTGTAACTTTGCAAAGCTAAGCTGTGCTGCCATGTTCCTGCTCAGTCTTTTTCTAATTGTACTGTCATGAACTTTAACATTTAACATGGTAACTGTGGCCTGTAGAGTCTGAGCTGTTGCTCTTGTTTTGTTTTGTTTTGTTTTCAGTTTTTCTGACATCGGGTGAATTTGCTTGGAGGTCCACTCTTTGTGTCTTGAATGATTCTCACTTCTGATATTTTTCTACCTTATCGTTTGTTAACACATTTGAATGCTGCTAACTGCCAAAATGGTGAAAACACTTACTGATGATAATCAAGTGAATTTGATTAGCAGCAACTGGCCACTACTCACCCAAATATTTATGTGCTTACCCTAGTTGTTGTTTTTTTTCCACTCATTGCTTTTGCATTTTAACTAGTTTGTTAAATTAATAATGGCACAGTATGACATCTTGTGTTGCAGTTTATCTTAAGTTGTATTTTAAGAACTAAGGAAAAGATCATTTTTACGCCCTGATACATAAAACCTCCCAAATGGAAGAGGAGGTATTTAAAAAAAACAAACTGTAATTATTATATAATATATACAAATATGAGTTTTGTATGAATCATCTAAAAAGCCAAATAAATAGTAGCTTTTTTGTAGATAGTATGAAAGGGGGAAAAAACTACCATCATACAGGAAGCATGAAATGCCTTTCTTGCTTCATTTTGTGTTTTGATGATGGTGATGGAGTGAGTTATCCATTATATCAGGCCACCCCCCCCCGCCGGAAGGTGGGGCTGAGTTGATCTCTGGTGACTCTGAAAGACTAGTTGCTGTACTATTTTCTAATTTTGTCTATGTAAATGTGTATGTGTATATAGTGTCCTGTGTTCTGATAACAAAATTTATATCTCTTGGCAGCTTGTGTATGTGAATACTGTAACATAAGTTTCAGAAGACTCCTCCCATGCCAGCATAATGCTGACCAGAGCCATTGGATTCCTATATTGTAGGGAGTCAAGGGTTCAGGTTTTTCCTTTAATTTGTCGGTCATTGTGCATTGCTATTTTTTAAATCCTATTTAAGTCTATTCATGTTCATTCCTCGATGTTTGATATTGCACTTATACATATAATCTGTGGGAGACAAATCCTTTCAGCATTGTGTCAGCAAGGGAATTTGGCATTTAAAAAAAAAAAAAA
>NW_005192804.1:0-1388 GCF_000239375.1 Pundamilia nyererei | reverse complement strand
ATTACTATGTTAGTGTAGGCAGCTAGAAATAATAAATGGGCAGCTAATGGGAACACAGGAGGTAGGAGCAGCTGACTAGTTGCTGATTTGAGTCCCTCAGGTTGAGGAACTTAGTGTTCACCCTCTATAATCCCTATATACCTTATTTCCATCTTGTTAGGCTGCTCATTTAAAACAGTAGAAAAGTCCACAAAAACACTGTAAATAACAGCTCAACGCACGCACAATGGAAAAGTTAATAAAGGCACCCAGTGACGGGTTCTGTATCAACATCCTGCAACCAAACAGACAATATGCAAATCAGGGGAAATCTTCAACTGAAATAACGAAATTAAAACACATCGATAATGATTGACACATAAAAATGATTCTTTAACCAAAGCAGAGAGAGAAACAGAGAATCGGCAATCTAAAAAGCCAGAAGCAGCAACGACAAATGAACAGCAATATGAAAGAAACCACAATCAATATACTGAGTCATCTGCACGAGTCAGAACAGGTGTGTGTGTTTGTGTGTGTGTGTGTTTGTGTGGGTGTGTTTCTCTGAGTTTATAGTTGAACATACACACAGCAGACTTCAGAGACAGGCTCTAAGCTGATGACTCGGTTAGATGTTAGAAAATGTACTCGTGTTTTCTGAGCTGAATTTTCATCCACTGGCTGAAAAAAAGAAATTATTATTTTTCTGCACTTTTGATTAGATTGTAAAGATTATGAGAAGTAGCTTAGCAACAGGTTTTTGTGACTGAAAGTCATGTGTACCAGACACAATCTTCCACAAACAAATCTTTATTTCAGCATAAATCAAAAGAAAATCAAGAGGACTTTTTTAATACAAGTCTCATATCACATTAAAGTTGTTCCATAACACACTGTCCAGGTCTGTAATTTCCCCCAAATTAGCGTACATATTCCTGGTACTCATTCACAGCCACACCTGACTTAATTAAATCCTTATAAATGATGATTAATAGACACTTTAGAAAAACATCTGTTATACCACACATGATATAAAAATACAAGAGTAGAGTACATGAGTTAGATAACCACACCAACATTGATAAAATCCCCAAAAATCCCCAAAAACATTTTCTCAAAGAAAGTCAGCATGCATCCGTTCAGAATATGTAACAAACTCCAAAAAGCAGGATTTACATTTAATAACTCTTCAGACTGACTCTCTATAAAATCCTTTACAAAGAAACAACAAACACTGAAATTTTTTCCATCACTATACGTGTAACTCTGTGTGAAATCATTTGTCTTACTCAGTGTGTAACATGATCTGAGTTTCATGTGTTATAGTTTTCACAAAACAACAAAACAATGTTTAAAAAAAAACAACAACAAAAAGCCCCCAAAGGCCAAGGTTCATTTAATAACATTAT
>NW_005192803.1:0-1388 GCF_000239375.1 Pundamilia nyererei | reverse complement strand
TCTGTTCGTCTTTGGGTCTGAAGCTACATGGGATTTGCAAACAAGATCCACTCAGTGCTTCCAGCTTCTTTGGTGCAGTTATGGAGAGGTCTGCTTCATCAGGACAATCAGTCAAAACACCTGTAAATACACTGTCATGATTAATAAATTGTTGACTCTATCTTCACTGGCCTTTCAGATTTTGTATGTCAAAAAAATTCAGATTGTAAAATGACTCCATGTCTGTGAATGAGTGAACAAACAGCTCACTTGGAACAAAGAGGACAATCAGCAACATGCCGACTGTCACCATGTTCACACACAGGAACTTGTTGAAACCTGAATTACAAACACACATCAGATATTTAATTACTTGAATTATGGATTTTGAAGAGATTGTTCATTATTCTTTAAAACAAATTCATAATCCAAACTTCCTCTTTGCAATACGAGCTGTCATTCTTTCATAAGGAACCATTGTTAACAACTGAAATGTGAAATATAAAAACAGTAATAATACAACAGAGTTTGTTTTTGTGAGTAAAACTAAATCTCCAGGAAAGAAAATTACATAAATGTATCTGTCAGTGCACTAAAAGAAGAATCACAAAATGAAAGCTTTAGTTTCATTAAATAAAAGCATAAAATGTGTCCTTATCAAACAAGTCCCCGTTTAGTCTCACAGTTTTAGAGTGAAATGAAGCAAAATTACAATAATCGATGTAAACTAGTGGTCATCATATCAGAAAGAAGCAAGAACTGAGATATCCACTGATTAACGTCTGCATACTAAACTCATTTGTGTCCTTCCTGCTTCTAACCTGCTAAAAGAGGAAGTGGATTAGTATTATTTCTTAAACCTGTAACACCAAGTGTGTCATATTTGAGATGAGATTTTGTGAGTTGTGAGACTTCTTCATCATCAAAGCAATTTTTTATTCTGTAATTAAGTTGCCCAAAACAACAATGTAGCAAATGTGATACAAATTAAAACTCATGTTTGCAAATGAATATAGATTTATTTTTAATTAACTCCATTAAAAAATGCATTTTTGGCAGTTGTTTCATGTTTCAGGCTTTACAGGTTTAACACTGTAAACTCACACTTGGAGATTTTGTCAGGGTCCTGGGTCTCCTGACCCAGCGTTTTAGTTCTTTGTGATTTTTGTATTATTGTACTTGGTGTGAGTTATTCTATGGTTTCTAGTTGTGATCCCTTGCCCTTCATGTTTCTCTGTGTCCCCTCTGTTCTGTGTAAGTCTATGTCTGCTTGTTTGAGTTCCCCTCTGTGTCTCTCGGTTCTTAGAGTCCTCTGCCTTATGGTTTATGTCTCTGTGTTTCTTAGTTGCTGTCTCCACTGTGTCAAGTTCGCGTCTCTGTGTGATCCTTCCTGTTTTACTTTGAAGGTC
>NW_005192802.1:0-1389 GCF_000239375.1 Pundamilia nyererei | reverse complement strand
AACAACAACAACAACAAACAGTAAACAAGCCGATGTTACAGATGAAAGCTGGACCAGTACACCAGCCCACAGCTCACCTGCAGCAGTAACCTCTGCAGGTACTCCAGCTGACACCTGACAGCCGAGCAGTCTTCAGCCAGCTCCTCCACATCCAGACCCAGACTGGGAGTACCAGGAGACGGGGAGGTGGAGCTAAGGGGAGGGGGGAGGTCAGAGGTCACAGCCCACAAATATCAGAGCCTATGCTGAACTCTGAACGCACCTCAGAAGTTTACACATGCAAAAAACACTTTTTCACACATTTCATTTTAGGCAGAGGATACACGAGAGAGCCAATCAGGTTTCAGGGCTAGCTCAGGCCCCGCCTCAGGACATGCTACATGAGGCCAGGTTCATCATCAGATAACTAAGAAAACATGCTGCTGAAGCTACAGACGGGAACTTTGAGGTTTGAGGACAGAAACTGAGGATGTGCTGAATCACCTCGTAGGAGGACAGAGGTCCAGGACGAGCTCGCCGTCCCTGTTTGAGTCCGTCCTCTTATTCCCAGGATCCTCGGTGAGCTTGTAGCTCTGAAAATCGCTGAGGCTAGAAGAGAAAGACAAACGATGCACGAGGTTTAGTGATGATCGTCAGAACACGACAGCAGACACAGTTTGTCCCATCATGGCTGTATGAACAGTGTGGAGCAGGGCTCTCAAACTCGCGGCCCGCGGGCCATTTGCTGCCCACGTCACCTCTACTTGCGGCCCGCATATAGATGTGAAGAAATACTTTTTAAAAACTATTCCACGAAAAATGATTTAATACGACAGCAGAGTGTTACAGGCATGGCCCTTTAAGACTGTAGCCTCATGGGTGGTGTAGTCCGTGCTGCAGGGAGAACATGTGGGACCGCCCCTCCCGCTGCGTGTGTGAGCGTGAGGGAGAAAAAGGAACATTGAAAAGTAGGAGCTGTCACCGAGCAGAAACGGGAGCTGGAAGCATGTAAATATAATAATAACATGCAGCCAAACAGAGAGCCTGACGAGCCCAGCTGTGAGTAAGCTGTTAAGACTCGACTGTACGCTGTGTTCCTGTTTTCCTCCGAAACAAAGTTCTGCTGGAGCAGCCTTTCAACGCCTCTCTCTGTCTCTCGCTAGCAAAGCTGACCCAGACAGTAAAGCTAGTTCCCGGCTACGAGCCCGACACGAACCCAAAGTATTAGCCAGAGTTTCCTTACGACCTGGCCGAGGTAACGAGAGTGCAAACATGCTGAGGGCTGTGTTAGTTCAGCGACAGATTTATTTGGAAAGAAAACTATTTTCACTTGCAGTCAAAAACTCATGTGTACGCTTATACCTGCATTTTTATTTTGTTAAATACAAACATAATTGTAGCAAAAGTGCT
>NW_005192801.1:0-1389 GCF_000239375.1 Pundamilia nyererei | reverse complement strand
TGAACAGTGTCCTCACACTATTTTCTCCCTGTGTCAACATACATGAGGCTGCTTCAGCTGCAACACACCACAAACACCTTTATACAACTAAATATACTGAGAGCACACTGCTGTGGTTGCTCTGGTAACCATCCATATATCCAGCTGTTTGGGGCCGAGTCTGCTTCCTCATCCTTGGGAAAAACCCTCAAAGTTTCATGTGTTTTTGACTTGAAGCTTTTTGGGATTTGGTTTTATTTGTTGTTCTACACACACAATAATGAAGAGCACATGTTTATAGTGGCACATTCAGACCAATGACAACAGTCCATTCACACTGACCTCCTTCTAGCAACTTTTAGGACAGCCAATAGCAATTTTCCTTACTGAGGAGTTGGCAACACTGCCAGGAGCAGTGGGTGAATGGCAGCATCACCATGAAGGATCAACATAAAAATACATCATCATCCACAAAGAAAACCAGTCTGAGTGTCTGATGCTCTCGTTATAAAACCGCAGTCGCAGCTTGTGGCTACATTTAGCTGGTTTGCTAGTTAGCTGATTTGTTCGTTAGCATGGAGCTAACCTAACTCACTAGAACATTTGATGCTAAACTGTCTAAACTGTGTGAACAGCTTTCATTGCTGCTCTGTGTTACTCTCCAGCCTCTCTTTCACTTAGTCCTCTCAGTTTTTTCCTTGTTACAAACTAGAAAACCTTCTTTTTCAGCTTTTCCACACCCGAGCTGTGGCTAAGGTGCTACCAGCATGCAGGCTCGGTCTGTGTCACTCAATAGTTACACTCCTCACCCAGACTAACACCACTCCACAAATTCACCACTAGGAGGCGCTAAAAGACCACATACAGTGAGATCATCACTAAATGTCTGCTGTGTCTGACGTAGGGTTTCCAACCGTCCCTTGAATAACGGAATTGTCCCGTATTTAGAAACAAAAGTACACGTCAGTGGCGCGGCTGCCCCTCTGTGGGTCTTCCTTGGTCTCTTGTGTTCTGGGGGCCTCTGGATGTCTGGAGTTTTGATCTCCTCCATACCTGCTTGATACCATAAAGGACAGGGCTGTGGCTCCCCACACTCCCTAGCAGATCATTACATGAAGGAACCTGTTAGAGTAAATAGTTTAAACATTTGTCATTTTTATAATTTACCATTTGTCCATTGTTTTAACTCTGTGAAAGGAATTCTTTCTTTCCTCCCATCCCCAGATTCTCGAGGTTCTGGGTGCGAGGTTGAAGTGTTTTATCACAGGAACGTCCTTTTGAAGGTCTGTTTGATGTTTGGTAGAACTTCCTACCCTTTGTATGGTTTCACTGTGTTACCTATGGTAAACCATACATTGGGTGTGGGGGAGACTACCCTCTTTAGGATCAAGGATGTTGCTCCTGCTTTTA
>NW_005192800.1:0-1389 GCF_000239375.1 Pundamilia nyererei | reverse complement strand
CTGACGCATCGTCAATCCTGAGATACTACTTCATTGAAAACAATGGGCGAGGGCAGCTCAGCTCATAGTATCAACTTATTTTACTTCCTTACTTACAGCTCAATAAACAAGGTCTGAAGCTAGATACATCCAAGGTGTTAGCTCCATTTATAGTTATTCAGTGTTTTATTTTGAAAAGCCTCAAAAGGATATGGTGCGACACGATGGTTTTACCGTCGTTGTTGCACAAACCAACACATAAAACAGTCTCTTGTCCATCCAGAGTGTTATTTTAGATATAAGAAAAATAGACAACTCCAAGAAGAAATTAAGAAAGCCACTACATTAAGTAAAACCATCCTGCTCCAGAGCGAGAGGACTGCATCGATTTGAGCTCGTCCAAAGTTGGATACAGCAAGTCAGTTAAGTGTACAGCGCTGTGTGCATGAAGAATCTAAGATGAAAAGAAATAAGCTTCCATGGATAATGTTTTGGACTATGACATGCTGCCAAGCTACAAGTCGTGCCAAAATTGAACAATTACGATACTCAACTTCTGACATAAAAGTCAGTGACAGTGTTTTGGTCCTAAGAAAGATGACATTCACTACGAAAGCCTCAGTTTTGTGTCATAGACCAAGTGTTTCATGAACACTTGTTTAATAAGAAGTTGTGTAAAAGGAGCAAAGATGGCAGATGAAGACCTGCAGGTCCCAGGCCCAGGGCACAGAGCTGCAGTAGCGGGACTGGCCAAGAGGGCACAAAAGTATACCTTGAACAGTTTACCAGAGGTGTACCCAGAGATTTGCTAAGAAGTTGTCAGAACATGAATCCACAACACGGCTACAGTAAGGCAAGAAAGTTGCTGTTTTGTCATTATGGTAATGAACTGAGAATTGCAACTGCCTACATGAACAGAGCATTTGATTGGCCACAAATCAAAACAGATGATGCAAAGGCTCTTCATAGCTATTTACTTTTTCTCACCGGTTGTAACAATGCAATGCAAGACATCAGTCAACTGCATAAAATGGAGATCCCCACAAACCTCAGAGTTATTGTCTCTAGACTGACATACAGAATGAGAGAAATGAGGAGAGTTTCTGCTTTTGGCATTCAAGAAACAAGTGGAAGGAGAGCAAAGTTCTCAAATCTGGTCACATTCATAAACAGACAAGTAAAAATAGCTGCAGATCCTTTGTTTGGTGACATTTTTTTATAACTAACGTATTAGTAATTAGACTCTGCAACCATGTTCTACCGTTTTGTGCACTAGCACTGGTCGTTTTTCTCAGTTTATTTCTACTTTTTTCACCCGTGTCTGGGGACCCAGAGCAGAGATCCTTTGTTTACAGTAAGGATCAGCTGTTAGCGCTGCGTCCTACAGCGGTACTGCCGGCGGACAGACCC
>NW_005192799.1:0-1390 GCF_000239375.1 Pundamilia nyererei | reverse complement strand
ATCTATCATAATAAAGTACATTTTAACATAATGACCTTGTGTTTATTTATGTCTTTTAACCATTATTTCAAATTCAAAGAATCCTGTTTGAAACATTTATTAAACTTATAGAATTAAATTTCTGCTAGTTGCTTTTTGTTGCAAAAAAACTATTATAATAATATTTAAATTTACATATATTTTTCATGTTTTCCATGCCAATTTTGTGTAATTGCGGAGTTTCCCACAACCCGTGAATGCCTCTTTTTAATGTCTCTGCCTGACTCCTGAATCTCCGCCCACTCTCAGCTCGATCACGGTAAGCGCTGCTTCTCTGTAATGTCTATAAGCTGTATGAGGGATTTAGCCAGTTGTTGTTAGTGACTTATGAAGCCAGTCGAAGTATAAGTGATGTTAAAGTAACACAATGACTGCATTTTTAGTGAAACGTTGTAATTTTAGTATTTAAAAGGAGTGTTTGGTATGCTAGCCCTAACAGCCTAAGCGCTAACGCCTAGCGTAGCTGCTATAGGCCCAGTGTGAAATTAACATGGTTCATTTGATTGTTTATTACAGTTATTGTGTTGTATTTGGTTCATTCGGTGTGTTAGTGTTTCTGAGTCTGTTAGGGAAGCTGAAGTTAGTTCTCTTCACACATCAGTCAGTTAAAAACGGCCTCATTATTTCGGTTGTAAGGTAATGAGAACCACTGATTAGCTGCTGAAGCAGCAGGGTCGGCAACTTCAAAGGAGCCATTTTACCGCCATTAGCATCACCGCTGTCTCGCTGGAGTTTAATAAACTCGGCCGACTGCTCCTTGCTATTTAAAATATAACAGGACACTGGCGTAAATTCTCGACCGTTTAACGTATATTGAGCTGTGTGAAAATCCCAGAGTAACCCACCGGATTGATTAATAAAGCTTTATTTAATCTAATAATCTACTAACTTTGATCTCAGCCAAACCGATTTACTCCAGAACAAATAAAACACAGAAAAAGGCAAACAATTACATTTTTAAGTTATCCGACTGACTTGTATATCATGTTTAACCTGAGTAGCGAAAGAGCGGTGGTCTGAACCCCCCTCCCTGCTTGCTATCCAGCCGGTGGGTGACAGACGTCTCTGAAAACGTCGGCACACTTTTGCAAATATGTGATGTCTTGATAAACCAAGCAGATATTTGTAATTTACACCGCTACTTTCTCGCCTAAAAATGTTAAAAGTTTATTCGGGGAAATGAAGGACGCATTTGGGACAGCCTTCGTTGACTGGCTGTGACGTAATCGGCCTTCAAATGCAGCCGACATTTTGGAACACAGCTTCTGACTGAAAGCCGGGAGAAAAAGAGTCACGTGCCTGTACCGGTGTGTTTTTGTGCTGTGGGTTAATTAACAGAAGGGAGAGAGAG
>NW_005192798.1:0-1390 GCF_000239375.1 Pundamilia nyererei | reverse complement strand
GCGCGCGCGCGTGCGTGCGTGCGTGCGTGCGTGTGTGTGTGTGATAGTAGTTCAGCAGTAACTTAACAGCCATTGCTGAGAAAGTAACTGGATATCTATGAAAGTGTTTTAAGACACTAAGGTTGGAGATGTCAGTCGGTTATTCCAGCATTTTTGTTCTAGATTATAACACCTGCTCTGCTGCACCTATTCTTGGGTTTTTGCCTTCTTGTGGCATTTATCAACATTTGTTTCTATATGACAAATCCTACACACTTGGACTCCTTGTCTGGCCATCTTTCGGTTTATACACCACCAACTGGCATAAATACAAAGGTCCCACACTAAGGTTCTTGAGAGTAAACTTCACAAAACAAATGATCATTCTGAAAAAGGCTGAACACTTCCTTGCTCACAAGAGTTAATCCATGTTTTTTTTTTTTTTTTCTATCTTTGAGTGGGGAGGAATAAAAACATGGCCTGCTCTGGCACCACGCACAGGCTAAAGTGAACTTTTCACCCACCAAGTAGAAAAAACTTGTATAGGAGAATTTTCAAGTTTCCCATTTTTTTCATCCACTGTGTATTTGTTTAAGTAATCGACTTAAGTGCCTTTCATTTTTGAAAACTACATTTTTCAAAATTGTTGTCAGCGTGTTTTCTGTGGACTCATTTCAGCAGTTTACAGTTTTGTTTACCATTCTGTCATTTATGTTCATTTGTCTAAATATTGTATCCCTTTCTGTGGTTTACTGTAATACAGGCTCTTTAAATTGCTCTCACTAACCAGTCTTCTTTTTACTTTCTCTACCCTTTCACTGTACAGTTGCCCTCCGATGCCCAAGCCGGACAGCAGTCGGGTCCGTCTCGTGTGGCAGCGGTCGGTCCGTACATCCAGTCGTCCACTATGCCGAGGGGCCCAGCGAGACACGATTTGCTTGTAAAACCTGCCTACCCAGACGGCACTGCCACCCTCCCAGCCCACGAGCCACAGAGCAAAGCGGGGACAGGTGAGCACCCAGACTGTGCAGTCTGAAGTGCTGCTGCTCTTAAAAGTTTTTCCTTTTCTGATTTTGACTCAAATATCAGGCTGTCATCTTTACATCACCACCTAAATTATGTTTCTTGTTTTTTTTGTTTTGTTTTTGTTTTTTCAGTTAAATACGTTTTGTTAATTTCAGCATGATGATAGGTAAAAGTCTTTTCACTCTTCAGTAAAGGAGTAGAAAAGTGCTGTATAAAGAGCAGTTCATTAACCATTTACCATTTACAGCAGGAGCAAAGGAGTCTGGGACACCTGCTGGTTGTGATGTCTTTTTGAGCTCAGAAGGTAGCTAGTTACTGCCTGGGTGCTGTGCTGTGATCTAGCATGGCTTAGCCTGAGCTTCATAGTCTTTTGTTTTTTCGGGAT
>NW_005192797.1:0-1391 GCF_000239375.1 Pundamilia nyererei | reverse complement strand
GTTAGTGAGTTCACGCTGATCGCCCCATGCGTGGGTCTGTACAGCGCGTTAATGAGCGAATGCGTTGATGCCGTGCAGCCCCACGCACGGGGCGATCCGCACTAACTCGCTAACGGAGATTTGCCATGTTAATACAGTTATGGCGTTAACGTCATTTTAACGAGATTAACGCTGACAGCACTAATTTTAAAAAAATTAAGGTTCTATGATGTTGCTTGTATCCCTGTTTAGCTTTCCCAAGCTTTAATAATTGTGTTGACTAGACTAAGAGCACTGCTATAATTGCAGTTCAAAACACAGTATAACCCAGTCAGATTCAGTGCTACTATCCAGCCCTAAGGCTTAACAAACTACTCTCTTGCCATCCTTTTTGAGTATGGCATTCTGTAAAATGGACATTGTTGAATCTTCAAAGACAGCTTTAGTCAGCCTCCCCCTTTAGACAATGACTATCTCATGACTGGTTAGAAATCAGCATACAGTATGTGCTCATAATTGCATCACATTAACCATGCAAACCCCACACAGAGGGAATTCAACCAGATTTCTCAAAGATTTAAACATGCATTGAAAAACCAGCCTTTCTCTTTGGATTACATATTTATTTACATTCCACATACTCTCAGGCTGATGTCACTCGTGCTCCTGTTTCACCTTTAAGTAATGATAACCACACATGTTTAGCCCTGTGTCATTAGCATGCATTTTAGACAACTAGCTCCATGCAGACTATCTGACATTTGGGCTCTTAAACCTTCACTGCAGTTTTAAACATGAACGATAATTAAAACATCTGTTCTTGATTAAAAAAAGTGGTGCTAGAGACATGTAGACCGAAGTTCTGGAGCAGTCTCTAGAGCAGTGTGACTTAAACATTAGTTTTGAAAATATATTTTCAGCATAAAGCATTGTAGAAAAATGTTAAAAATATTACAAAACATGCTAATATTTAATGAAAGTAAATGTACAGAGACAAGATTTGCTATGGCAATCAAAACAGGGCTCGCAAAATCGCTAGCCCGACGTCCTGAGGTAGATTTTGGTCGTCCGACCGGAGATATCGCTAGCTCCGGGACATCGGGCTAGCGATTTTGCGAGCCCTGCAAAAGAAAAAGAACAGTCACATTTATGAAGATAGCACTTATCATCATGTACATGCACAGGAAGAGGAGTATACAAAAACTGTACTCATTTTTTCTTTTCCTTTATTTCATATCTCCTTTTATTTTTTCCCTTTATTGTCCATATATCTAGTAATTACATATGCAGTATATCCAGTCACAGCTTACTCTCTGCACTACTTTGGTATGAAAAGAGTTTGAGCTTGTTTTAAGACATAACCGGTGGATCATTTGGTGCAACAGTGATGGTGTATCCAGAAGATCCAACTC
>NW_005192796.1:0-1391 GCF_000239375.1 Pundamilia nyererei | reverse complement strand
TTGATACTGTGGACCAAAATATTTTCTTCACATGTCTGAGAAGCAGTGCTGGCATCAGTGATGTGGTGCCTCATGCCTCATGTTCCTGTGCTGCTACTTCTTGTGGAGTTCCACAGGGGTCTATTTTGGGTCCACTTTTATTTATGATCTACATGCTGCACTTTGGACAAATTCTGTGCTGATATAGCTTGGATGTTCTCTGCTACACGGACAATGCACAACCCTACATCACTAGTGATGGCTCTCATATTAGGTTTTGTCTGGCCTACTATGATAATAAGACCTAATACATTTTCTAAAACTAAAATAATTGTAGTTACACATTCTCTGCCCAGCACCGTTGATGTTTCCTTTAATCTGGGGTTTGTACCCAAAAATGTCTGCAAACCAAGGGGTAATCTAGGTTAGACACCTGTTAGCTCTCAGGTTTGTCAAGCCACAGACCACCACAGGTGCTTTAAAATTCTCCAGTCCTCTTTTATTCAGCTTTGACAGGTATGTCAAATGTGTTAATTCCGGTCTCATTCTAACTTAGAAAAGGTCATACATGCTATTTTTTCTTTTATACTTAACTACTGTAATGTAGTTTACAGTGTGCAGGCTACAATTATCTCAAAACACATAACAAAGGAAGCGACTACATTATACCAGTTCTTGCAGCTCTTTGATAACTACCTGTTCTGAGCCATATCAGTGAAACATGATTATCTTGTCATTTCCTTTTTTTGAGCATGTTAGGAATGTCAGGACTTTTTCCAGTTATGATCAGATGTATTTTATGTGTATTTAAGACAAATAAACATCTCTGTGTGCATACTGTGAGAATCCTTCCTGTAGTCGTTTGAGTAGAAAAGTATTACTTGGTAAAAAATGTCACTTCTCACTTGTGGTTAACAGGTACCTGTATATACTGGTTTCAGTGTGTGGGTTTCACATCACAGAGCACTGACAGTTTGTTTTTGGTTTTGTTTTTTGTACTTAAACTTGTTACTTCGTTTAACTGTGTTTACATGCAGCTGGTGTGGGAACAAAACTCTGCTTTTTGCAGAAAGGTTAAGCAGGATTTGACAAAATGACTGTTGCAATCCTAAAACCATTATTTCCAGTGCCTTGTGCAATACAATTATCCTCAAATTTCAAGTATATCAGTTGGCATGGAAGGCAAAATGAAGAAGAAGTTGGTCTCCAGTGTCTAAGTTCACTCAGTTACATAACCTTTGAGTTTGTATCGAGACCTCAGGAGAAAAAGCAGTCCGTCCTATGTAGTAAACTGCATATGCACATCACATTTGGTCAGTTGATAACATCTTGAAAAGCTATTACTGAACATGCATCACAGGAAATGGCTCCAAGGTTAAATGTCATCAGTTTTTGCTTTTGATGGTTTTTTT
>NW_005192795.1:0-1392 GCF_000239375.1 Pundamilia nyererei | reverse complement strand
AGAAAAGTTAAAGCAAATGGATATGAAGAAATAGCTGGTTAACAAAGTTGCTGTTCTAGCCCTGTACCATCAGCATCTGTGGTAAATACACTTTCTTAAAAAAAAAGAGCATTACCTCCGATTAGTATTATTAAAAAAGAATATGGTTTGAAGCTGATTAATAATTGTGACCCTTGTGTATTAAGAAGATATTAAACCATGACAACTTCTGTAGTGACAAGCTGTAGGACTGGTTTTAATAGTTCAAATAAAGAAGACATTAATACGCTTTGCGTGACATAGTGAGTCTGACAAAGTGGAAGTGCCGATTGTGTGCAAAGAAATAGGAGGGACAGTGTGTTTGTGTGCACGTGTGTGTATGTGAGTGAAGACGAGGGGATTGGAGTGGGGGTTGATAAATCCACCCTACGGCTCTAATCACAGAGCAGCAGGAGCTGGACATGCCTAATGGAGATACAGAAAGTGCCCGCGCTTTGTTTTCCACAATTTCTCAACAATTCCTGCAGAAAGCCGACACTTCATTGGTCGAAAGCCGTGCTGCTGAACATTGTGTTCTCCTGTATCTCTCTGCTCACTGCTGCTCTAAACCTTCTCGTCATCATTTCAGTCTCCCACTTCAGGCACAGATGATTTTTTTTATTGACAATAGTGAAATGCAACTGATAAATATCTCTGTTTTTAATTTTTACTTTCATTTTGTTAGATAAATAAATATCTTTGTCTCAGTTATCACTGTTAAGTTGAATAGGCTTCTTCATGTCTTAATAATGAAACATTTTCACTAAGATGGTTTTAACATGATTGACAAAACATTTTCAGTGCAGCTGTCAGCAGTCTTATTTTCATCCTAATCTTACACTTCAGACACTTCAAACTGAAATTGCTTAGTGATGAGTGGAATCAATTTGGCATGTTCTTGGTGTATTTTAATCCCAACTGAAATATTTTATTTGCCTCGATTGAATCATGCCTTATTAATAGGACTTTTTCACTGATGGAATTTTTACTGAAGACATTTTGAAATGATGAATTACTTTTTTTTTTTCTCTTTGTAGGAAACTTCACTCACCAAGTAACATCGTCCTCCTCTCTCTGGCTGTCTCAGACTTTCTTGTGGGTCTTCTGTTGATGCCAGCAGAAATATTAAGAAGCACGACTTGCTGGGTACTTGGTGACATTATGTGTTCTGTTTATTGGTATCTGACCGGCAACATTATCTGTGCTTCAATAGGGAACATAGTTCTAATATCAGTTGATCGTTATGTGGCTATTTGTGACCCCTTGCATTACCGCACCAGAATTACTGTGAAACGAACCAAACTCAATGTGTGCTTATGTTGGTTTTATGCTATTTTCTACTGGAGTCTTTATATAAAGAATATCCTGATTGAA
>NW_005192794.1:0-1393 GCF_000239375.1 Pundamilia nyererei | reverse complement strand
ATCTGAAAACTATCAGGTTAACAGTTACAGCTAAAAATAGCTTGCCGAGGCTTGTTTTCAGTGAGCTACATATCCTGTTGATACCAAAATTCATATGTGTTCTGAGTAAACAGGTTTTGGCGGGGTGTCGGAAGCAGAGAAGTAGCCAGCCACAGCCTGCTTTGCACAGTTCAGCCGCCACATGTGGCTTTGCTTGTTCTCTCACAGACGCTGACGTACCTATACCACAGTGCTTTGAAATGAGAGTACAAGAGCCTTGTTGATTTTGTCAAACTGTATCTGCACAGTTGCATGTGAATTGGTCATTGTTAACTAGTTTACATGCATCAAGCGAGAGCAATATTCTCCACACATAAAAAATTCCTGTCTATGCACCTGTCATGCAAAAATTTGTGAATTCTGCAGAGTCCTGATTAAGCAACGATAAAACATTTGCAACATCTGAATGATTCCTTTATCTGTGCAACAGGGTTCACACTCTTCAGAATTGCACCTGTACATGTCATACTGTGGGTTTTTGTTGGGTTACTTAGAGTTTTATGGTAAATGGCCTGTATATGTATAGCGCTTTGCTTAGTCCCTATTGACCCCAAAGCACTTTACACTACATTCAGTCATTCACACACACATTCACACACTGGATGTTATGGATGTTTCTCATTGTTATCTAAAGATGATTTTTTATTGTTTCTATGTTTTTGCATTCTGAGTTCTGTTCATATGTCTGTATTCTGCTTTCTACTAACTCATTTTCCAGTATTTATTAGATCGGCCTGCTTTGTGTTGTCTTTTTGTCAAGTCTCTCCGAGATGTTTCCAATTTGAATTACTTCTTAATTCATTTTGTAGTTAAAAGTCTCCTCTGTTTTGCATTTAATTTCACTATGTGTCTTTGTCCTTAATTAGTGTCACGTATATTTATCTGTGCATTAGAATGATTGGAGGAAAATCGTGACCTTACAGGTGAGTCACCAGCCTGGTTGCTTAATTGAGTGACTGGGTTCTGTGGTTAATCTACCCACTGTACCTTTCACTTCAGTTGTCCTTCAATGCACATATTAAACAAATATATAGGACTGCTTTCTTCCATTTGCACAATATCTCTAAAATAAGAACATTTCATGTCTCAGAGTCACACTGAAAAACTAGTTCACGCATTTATTACTTCCAGGCTGGACCACTGTAATTCATTATTATCAGGAAGTCCTAAAAACTCCCTGAAAAGCCTTCAGCTAATCCAAAATGTTGCAGCAAGAGTCCTGACAGGGACTAGAAAGAGAGAGCAGATTGGCTTCCCTTCATTGGCTCCCCATTAAATCAAGAATTGAATTGAAAATCCTGCTCCTCATATACAAGGTCTTAAATAATCAGACCCTTCTTATCTTAATGACCTT
>NW_005192793.1:0-1393 GCF_000239375.1 Pundamilia nyererei | reverse complement strand
GTAATGACTGTTTTCTTTGCTTGTTTCTTTGTCATTAGACCCGGTCGATGTGTTACGGGCTCTGCAGGTTCCCTCTCTGCCTGAGGGTGTGAAGAAGGTCCCTGGCTTCTGCACATCCCGTCGCTCCAGCAGCCCCGATCATGCTTTCCGCATCACCAAGAAGGCCCAGATCTCCGCACCCACCAAGCAGCTCTTCTCAGGTAGGCCTCCACCTGGCTGGGCGTCAAAGTGTTAGAGTCTTTGGGCTGACTGGTTTGTAAAGAGCCTCAAGAATTGTTTTTAACCTTATACACAACCTAATTGTTTGTTGTTGTTTTTTTACTTTACTTACTGAGGTGACTGACTTCTATAATATGATGTAAGAATAAAACGTGATGACATTATCAGAGGTATTCTCTCACACTTTTCTCAAGATGATTAAAGTAAAGCTGCAGAGTTCAGCTGTTCACAGGTGAATACACCTGATATGTCATCGATTCGGTTTACACAGCCAACTTACAGCCAAGTGTTTTGCTTTGACACGACAATAGTTGGGTACAGTACAGTACTTTGGAGAAGCCACCTCTCAGTTCATCGTATTTTTCTTAAAAAATGCAAAATGGGTGCAACAATTTATTAAATGGGCAAACCTACATGCATAGTATGTATGAATATATGACACAAAAACAGCTTGAGTATTTGATATGACTATCATTATTCTTCAACATAGTCTGAACTCCTAATTTAAGAAGTCTATAGGAATACTTCTCCAGGCTTCTTGAAGGACATTCAGAGCTCTCCTTTGGATGCTGTTCTCCGTTAAAGTGCATCCACGCTGCTTCGATAATGTCGAGTTCTGGGTTTATTCTGTCCAGGAATGCTTCACTGCTGCAGATAGTTTTCTTTTGACCGGTTACTTTCCTATTTTTTCACATCAAGGTTCACATCATGCAGTGATATATTTTTAGAAAGCAGCAAAAATTTTAAGTCAAACTCTGTTATGTTTTTCAACTATTTCAAATGGGAACAAATTGAGTTTTGATGACAGTCTGGTGGTAACAAAGTGCCTGAGTTATTTTTAAACACAATTCTAGTTTATCCCACGAGTTTGGTGCCTTTTATACGCTTGAATGATTCACAGGTCAATTTAAAGTGGTTTAACGAACAAAAACATTCCTGTGAAAATGTTCGGATACAAGGACAGAAAAGGAGATAAAAAGCATGACTTCCTGAAATCGTGCAGAACTTTTACTCAAGACTAGAAACTGAACAAATATGTCTCTTTGGCAACATCTACAGAAGTGAAGGGAGATTTTTGCACAGTCCTGCAGAACAACAGCTTTTATTGTGAGGCATTTAAGGAATCTTTTAAAGTATGAACATTATAATTATATGTGTAAAAACGTTTTAGGCA
>NW_005192792.1:0-1393 GCF_000239375.1 Pundamilia nyererei | reverse complement strand
CAATAACCTCAGTTTTATCTGAATTAAGAAGCAGAAAGTTAGCGGCCATCCAGGTCTTTATGTCTTTAAGACATTCCTGCAGTTTAACTAATTGGTGTATTTTATCTTACAACAACAGAGTGTACTTAATAGATAACAACCAAATGAAGTTACACTGGCTACATCCATTGTCTATATCTTTATTAGCAGTTTGGCTGCCATGTGGTGTTGTACAACCAATACAAGCAGCGAAAATGAGCTTCCTCCCAAGGGTAGCTGGCTTCTCCCTTAGACATAGGGTGAGGAGTTTGGCCATCCGGAAGGGGCTCAGAGTAGAGCTGCTGCTCCTCCAAAGGAACCAGTTATGGTGGTTCGGGCATCAGATGCCTCCTGGGCGAGCTGTTCTGGGCCTGTCCCACTGGGAGGAGGCCCTGGGGCAGACCGAGGACACACTGGAGAAATTATATCTCTCGACTGGCCTGGGAACAACTTGGTGTTCCCCTGGACAAGCTCGAGGAGGTGGTTGGGGATAGGGAGGTCTGGGCTTCTCTGCTTAGACTGCTGCCCCCGCTGGCATTATTAGTTAATGGTGACAAGCTTTGGCTTTAGTAAGATGAATCCATTGACTATAAGTCTATGTATGCCAATTACAACACCAAGTTACCACCCAATTATTCATAAGTAACGGTGTATTGAAATAATTAAATACAAGAGCACTCAAAAATCTCAACTATCTCCGAAGGATGGTGGTTTGGGTGGTGCTGTCACTTGGTGTTTGTTCTATATGTGGTACAGTATTACTTCCTGTTCATGTTCAAACACACAGTGGTGTTTTTGTGTAGGAGCATAGCAATTTAATTATTACGTTTTAGATAACTTCTTATTTCATAGGGTAATCTTGATGTGCTTGATCCAAAGCACACTCTCTGTTGACAGTATTCGCTTCGCACCCTTGAGAAACCCGCAGCTAGGCAGGCCCCTGTAGCCAGCACAGCCGAAGGTAGCGTAGGCCCCAAAGAGTAAAACCTTTAAAGTAATGTGCATTATTAAACATTAGGTCTCTGTTAGTACACGAATTAATAATTGTTCAACAAATATTTATGTTTGTTAGTTTAAATGAATCAACACCCCCAAATCATACTAACTATCAGAATCCTCAAAGCACAGGCTGAGGAGGCCGTGTGGAAGCAATTTTCTACACCAGCTTATTAATCAACCAAAGACCAAGACAGACTTTTAATTCATTTGAAATGATGGGCCTTACACAGTTTCTGTCTAATTTCTCAAACTTTTTTTATCTGATTTAGCCTTCAGTTAATCCAAAATGCTGCAGCCAGAGTGCTGACAGGTACTGGAAAGCGAGAGGATATCTCTCTTATTTTGGCTTCACTTCATTGGCTTCCTTTTTTTTTTT
>NW_005192791.1:0-1394 GCF_000239375.1 Pundamilia nyererei | reverse complement strand
GAGTCAAACATTTGGTATATTGTCTTTGTTGCATTTCCAATTAAATATGATAGGCTTTAAATTTGCACTTTTAAATTTTCCATTTTATGACAAAGAGTATTCCATATTTTGTTATATTTTTTAAACTCTTAATTCTCAAAATTAGAGCCAACAACATTGTATGGACCTATATTCACTAAGCTGTTTGGAGACCAACCTTGAATTTAAGGCACCTGGTGTGCTTGCAAAGTAAATGGCAATAGCTAATAAATAACGCTTTTATGTAAATAAGCTAAAGTAAAAAGTACTGTACATTGTGTAGAGTGAGGTATGAAGAATATCCATCACAATAGAGTAACAGATAGACAGAGACATACACAGACCTTGCCCCAATTTAGAATCTGGAGTTAACCAAACTACCATGAATTCGGCCTGTTGTCCAAAGACATTACCTATAGAAAATCTGTCCTCTGATTTTATAACGCGGTGCTACAGTGCAATATTATCAACAGTAGTGTTGTTTGTTCTCCTGTTGTTTGTAGTTGTTGTTGTTGTTGTTTTATTTAATGACCAAATTAATCTCAAAAGTAATCCAAGTTTCCAACAATCTGCTTTGTTGTGAGATCAAATGTAAAGTACTTGGTTAAAGTCTTCAAAGTTCTGTCTAACTGATTTTAAGCCAGAGGTTAGACAAGTTTCTTATGGGCCTGTTAGTTTCACATTAATGCTGCAGATGAGACAGTGACAGAAAAAGAAAGAAACTGTGGTTTGTAACTGTCAGTCTCACTCTTGGCTTAATTTGTTATTATATTAGTTGTCTCTAAAAAGGCAAGCAACTGTATGAGTGATGGTTTTAAAACTTTTTTCTGGCATGCCCCAAACATTCCCATTGACCCTTTATAGTAGAAGGTGAAAAATGTCATGCCTACAAGCCATAAATTTTTATCAACCATTAGGAATTCCATGGGGAGTTTTAATAAAATAATGGTCAGAACAGTGGCATCAAGAGGCAAGCTATTCGCCAAGAATAACATGGTTATCATATACAAATACCAAACCTTAAAAAGAAGAAAACATACACCCTAACAATATCCCTTTAAATATCCCCTTAACATGCACCAGTTTCTGAATACACTGTACAAATATGAAAAAAGGGAAATGGTTGTTAATTTCATCCATCCATCTATTCACTTATCCTTTTCAAAGTTGCATAGCTGTCATAGAGCAAGAGGCGGGGTACACTGTGGACAGGTCACCAGTCTGTCACAGGGCTAACACACAGAGACAGACAACCATTCGTGCTCACATGTCACTCCCGCATTCACACCTGTGGGCAGTTTAGACTAATCAATTAACCCAACCCCACAAGCTGCATGTCTTTGGACAGTGGGAGGAAGTCGGAGTACCCAGAGGGA
>NW_005192790.1:0-1394 GCF_000239375.1 Pundamilia nyererei | reverse complement strand
GTGAGATCACGTGTTTCCTGTGTAATCTAAGTTTCATGTTTACAGACGAGTTAGAGAGCAAGAGAAGAAGAGACGGATTCATAAATGTCTTTGTTTCTGCTCTAACCAAACAATGCTACTCTACAACTCTAGACTACCAGCCACAAAGACAACAGCTGGAAACATCTGTCTACCTCTGACATCCACCAGCTCATCCATACAACACACACACATCAACAACCAGGAAGCAGCTTCACCTCTGGGGCGATCATGGCTCAACAGTTGGGAGTTCGCCTTGTAATCGCAAGGTATAGGAACATGTAGGGCATCTAATAAAGTCCCAAACACAACTTAAAAGCGACATGTAATCCATTACATATTTGTAGTTTATATAATGCACTCCTTTGTTCATTTTAAAGAGAAAATGAAACAGCACACTGCCATGTCATGATCAAAAAGGAAAATAAAGAAAATTATTCGGAAGAGAAAATTTTCACAAAGGTTTTGTTTCCTTTCTTAACAAAGCAAAATCAGCTCCTAATACTCATCTGTTTCATCCTCACCAGTTAATCTGAAACACCGGATCTAATCCTGTATAACTGTCTTTCTCTGTGTATGTTTACCCAAGTCAATAATTATTAACAAACTTATTATTAAGTTTGTTTATTATTAACTGTCTACGCTAGAGCCCCTTCAGACCTGGTGCGATTACCAAAATATATATAATAGCTATTCCATAGACTGAAACATTAAAGTGCATCCTGCCATACGATTGCATTTGTCCCCAACCATCAGGAATACTCATGTTAACTTTTGTGGAGTGGAAAATAGATAGCGTTCATCCGCCTGCTTCACTATGTTTATATTATGCTAACATAGCTGTGTGGCTGTCACACATAGAGCATCATTATATACCAGTTAGTCCAACTTCAGTATAACTACAAAAGTGACTCCTGTTTAGTTTTCTCTCTTCATTTATGTTGGAAGTGGTAGCAGAGCTGTACGTTTTAATTAGTTTAAAAAATCTCTCAGTCAGAACATGGTATGTCATGTTTTGGTGGAAACTAGCGAGCTAACGTCCTGCTAACGCCATTAAATATAGTAAATTCATTTTCATTGGTCCCTGGATGTTAAACTTAATTGTTACACCTGGTATAGTAGCCACAGCGATCATTTTAGTAGAGATGAAAAAATTTAGACAGTTTGTAACTCTCAGTAATGCTGAAGTCTTGATTTTGTGACCTGAAGCAGAGTTTGGGCCAAGACACTGCTAATGAAGTCTGACTTATCTGTTTCGTTTTCACCAGATACACCGTGAAAACGAAACAGAAAACAGAAAATACATATCCTAGATGCGTCTTATTAATATAAACTTAAACATAAATCCAAAAACTAGAGAATACAATGAAATATCA
>NW_005192789.1:0-1394 GCF_000239375.1 Pundamilia nyererei | reverse complement strand
ACTTACATTCTTCGTTTGAAGGAATTTTATCACTTGCTGTTCAAGCGTTTGCAGCTCCTCTACCGGGGCATCTTCACCGTCTTTACCTCCGCCAGCTGTTACTCTGGCGTAGGTTCGGTGTTGCGTCTCCAGTCCACTTATGACTAAATCACTAACACTACCATTACCATCAGAGTACCTGCCTGGATTAGACAGGATTACACCAGAGTTGTTATATTAATGTAACATCTATCTGTGAATAACTCAGAACAGTTAATTGTGCTCACAGATTGTATTTAAATAGAAGTCATATGTTGACTGGTTTAAAATCCTTTATTCCTTTATGACAGGGGTAGGGAACCCTAGTCCTCGAGAGCCGGTGTCCTACAGGTTTTAGATCTCACCCTGGGTGAACACACCTGAATCAAATAATTATTCATTACCAGGCCTCTAGAGAACTGGAGGTGATTTAGCCATTTAAATCAGCTGTGTTGGATCGATCTAAAACCTGCAGGACACCGGCTCTCGAGGGTTAGGGTTCCCTACCCCTGCTTTATGAGCTTAGAATTTTGAAAATATGATTAGTATATATGTAATATGATTATTTTTTTGCCTCATGGTCTGATAATATATTTGTTTTTTCTTTATACACAATAGAATAGATCTTGTCTTTCTGATCTGAACTATAAATGTTAAAAATATTACTTCAGGCTGTGTTTCAAGGCTGCTCAGCTTGGAGATGGTTGGAACAAACTGTGTTGAACCTTGTGCATCTGCTGTGTGATGATGCTGGGCAGTATGGACACAAATATTTCTGTACAACTGGTCTTTAAATTCGTTTACAGTGGCTTGTTTGTAAAGAATATAAAAATATTTTCTTTACCATGAAAGTATCCTGGATCATCCACACGTGTCTTTGTGCAAACGTATCTTCTGTGGACGTCCAGGCCTTTCTCTGGTCTTTTTTTCTGTGAATGGATCAAGATGGACCAAACTGTTGATGTCCTCCTGATGTTTCTGCTCTCTCTGATGGATCTGATTGGCTGTTTCATTCAGAGCTACTTTCACAGGAGTTCAGGCCGTCACACAAACAGCTTTAACTGCACAACGACACACTTTAAATAATCTCCACACCTCTTTATGAGCTTCATTTATATAGAGAAGAGTGTCCTACATCTGTCTGTGAAACAGCTGTGATAAAAATGTCTGATCTCGAGTCTGTTGAAAAGGTGGGAGGAGGAATACTACGCCAAGTAAAAACTGGAGATTTAATACATCACTACTTAAAGATGAAGACTTTATTAAATATTTTAAAAAAGAGTGGACTTCATATTTGGACTATAATGACACTCCCGGAACATCAGCTTCTGTTCTATGGGAAGCACGGAAAGCTGTGATGAGAGGTAAAATAATTT
>NW_005192788.1:0-1395 GCF_000239375.1 Pundamilia nyererei | reverse complement strand
TATATCTATTGATGCATGCCCATATAAAAGTACGTATATAAGCTGGAGTATGTATGCTGCGGAGTAAAGGCAGGCATGCATACG
Organism: Pundamilia nyererei; assembly: GCF_000239375.1. Lineage (NCBI taxonomy): Eukaryota > Metazoa > Chordata > Actinopteri > Cichliformes > Cichlidae > Pundamilia > Pundamilia nyererei. The sequence goes on along the minus strand of NW_005192788.1, from coordinate 1,311 downwards.
GTAGTTGATTAGAATTGGCACCCACACCTTTTGTTCGCTTTAGTTCTATTTGTTTTGACTGTGTGCTTGCATGGTTATTTTTACTGTAATGCAATACATGTCTATGTTTAAACTGTGACAAAACTATCAATAAAAATTACAGTGTCAAAAAAAAAGAACTGGATTAAAAGGAAAACAACGGATTTTGAAAGAAAACAACAAAATTTGAAGGAAAACAAAATAATTTGAATGAAAACAACAGAATTAGAATGAAAACAACATAATATGAATAAAAACAACAGAATTAGAATGACAAGAACGGAATTAGAGTAAAAAAAACAGAATTAGAATGACAAGAACGGAATTTGAAACAAAAGAACTGGATTAGAAGTAAAACCACGGACTTTGAACGAAAACAAATGAATTAGAATGAAAACAACATAATTTGAACGAAAAAACAGAATTAGAATGACAAGAATGGAATTTGAAAGAAAACAACAAAATTTGAAGGAAAACAAAAGAATTTGAATGAAAACAACAGAATTAGAATGAAAACAACAGAATTAGAAGGAAAACAACAGAATTTGAAAGAAAAAAACAGAATTAGAATGACAAGAATGGAAGTTGAATGAAAACAACAAAATTTGAATGAAAACAAAAGAATATGAAAGAAAACACAGAAATTTGAAGAAAAACAACAGAATTAGAATGAAAACAACAGAATTAGAATGAAAACAACATAATTGAAATGAAAAAACAGAATTAGAATGACAAAAATGGAAGTTGAATGAAAACAGCGGTAGTTGAAAGAAAACAACAAAATTTGAAGGAAAACAAAAAGAATTTGAATGAAAATAAAAGAATTAGAAGGAAAACAACAGCATTTGAAAGAAAACAACAGAATTCGAATGATAAGAATGGAATTTGAATGAAAACAACAGAATTAGAATGAAAACAACATAATTTGAAGGAAAGCAACTGAATTAGAAGGAAGACAAAGGAATTTGAATGAAAAGAACAGAATTAGAATGAAAACAACAGAATTAGAAGGAAAACCACGGAGTTTGAACGAAAACAACTGAATTAGAATGAAAACAACATAATTCGAACGAAAACAAATGAATTAGAATGACAAGAATGGAATTTGAATGAAAACACAGGAATTTGAATGAAAACAACAGGAATTTGAATGAAAACAACAGAATTAGAATGAAAAGATCAAGATTTGAATGAAAAAACAGAATTAGAACGACAAGAATGGAATTTGAATGAAAACACCGGAAGTTGAAAGTAAATGACAAAATTTGAAGGAAAACAACGGAAGTTGAAAGA
>NW_005192787.1:0-1396 GCF_000239375.1 Pundamilia nyererei | reverse complement strand
TTTAAATCTGCTCTTAAATGTGTTCATATTAAAGGTTTGACCAGGCGAAGTGAAGCGACTACTTTTATTGGCAGAAAATATATTTAGGTTACTTTCTCTCGGGATTTTAGCGTATTGTGATTGTAACTGCATTTGTTTAGTGTTTAACTTCACAGCAAACCACTTATTATAGTGCTGTCAACATGCTAGAGTTTTCTGATGCAGTAATTGATACATCTGGCCATAACTGAAGTCCATTAAACACCATTATTGTTTGCAGAAAGTTTCAATCTGTTTTGTCTTTATTTTTCATGTTCTGAATTTTCTTCAATGCTTATTGTTATTCATAGAAATTGTTTTATTTATTTATTTTTTTAAGCTTAAATTTCGTTGGATAAACCTTTACAATCACTTAAATCGCATCTTTCTAACCAGGTACAGTATTAGTAATGAAAACTGTGGGTCGATAACATTTGGAGCGTTGGCTGGTAATTATAAGCTGCCTGTATGGAAATCTACATTTGGCCAAAGTATATTTGGGGTATTTGTTGCCTTACAAAATTAAAGGTGGGTCTAACTGGGATCTTTTAAAAATCAAACAAACCATTTTTTAAATATTAACCAATCATGTAACCATGAATAACTTGCTGTCTTGTTAGGGTATTTCAGTCCGTCCTATCATTTGTTGTGTTTGATTTTTGTGTTTTAGGATGCCTTTTGATTTTCTTCTGTTTTAAAGATCCATTTGGGGACGGGCATTGCAGACTAGATTAGGCAATAAATGCTGTGGTGTGTTCCCTGATTCATGTTACATACTTGTCCTTATGTAAAAATGAACAAAACTAAGACAAACTCAGTCACTATACTCACATACAAATTCTGCCTAGAATTCCACATAGTGTATTTGAGAGACATTATCAAAAGTTTCAGCGTTACAACACCAAAGCAACACAGTGAATAGTTTGAATTTCTAACCTTTAATATCTCCTGCTGATGTATTATACACTCACAGGCACTTTATTTGACACATTTTGTCAATACCATGTCGGAGTCCCTGTTCTTCATGGTATTAAGTTGAAAAGGTTCCTTGGAGATTGTATTTCATATTCAAATGATCGCATCACACAATTTCTGCAAAATAATCAGCTGCACATAGCAAACCTCCCATTCCACTACATCCTAAAGGTGCACTGTTGGATTAATATTGGTTGTATATGGAGGTCATTTGAGTACAATGAACTCACTGTCATGTTCAAGACACTTGAGATAATCTGACTTTGTGACATATCCTACCGGAAGCAGGCATCAGACAATGGGTACAATGGGTGGTCATGAAGTGATGGCCGTAGTCAGCAACAATACTTTGATTAAACATTAAACCCTCACCACAGGCAACGTGGTGGCATGGTGGTTAGCA
>NW_005192786.1:0-1396 GCF_000239375.1 Pundamilia nyererei | reverse complement strand
TTTTTTCTTTTTGATAAAGAATATAGTTAGGGCTGGATTAGGTGATTAGGCATTAAGCCCACACCTGCTCTAAGTTCAGACCCACAATGAACGAAAACATTCTGTGCATATCAGAGATACAAACTTTATGACACAAGTTTACGTGTGTGTGTGTGTGTGTGTGTGTGTGTATATAGGGAGCAGTGTTGTAGAGTGACTCGGTAGGGATAGTGCCAAAGCTTTCTTCCTCATAAATGAGAGATGCAGGGTTTAAAATGACCGGGAAGCGCATCTAGTACATGTGGAGTGCAACAGCAAGCACAACACAAATTTTGGGCAATTTGCTCCAGCTAGCGGTTAGCACAGCAGATGCCGCATCCTGCCGTGTGAATGGGCCTTTGCTCCAAAAGTGAGTCAGTCCCCCATAGACTCAATGTTAACTGTAACTCAAGTTTAGAACATAAATAAGCTGATTTCCATCTGCTTCCAACTTCGTCAATGAGATGGAGAAAATATAAATGGGTTTTTGTGATAGTTCTTCAGTTAATTCATCCTTAGTTAACAAAGCGTGTGGGAGGTGGAGGAAGAGAACCTCATTGTGCTCTAGTTGCATGATTCATAAAATTGGTAGTGAGCAAATAAAAAGCAGTCTCCATTTTCATCTGGTGGAGCTACAAGTATGAAATAATTGATGTGATGATGGCACTAGAATTTAGATGGAATCATGTATCATAGAGAGATCTCTCTATCTATAGACAGACTGAAAGGAACGTTTAGTATCCGTGCAACAATTACCGGTAGTAACAGGACAAGTGACTGAACACTGATCGTTGGCTTTTTAAAGACAGACTGGTATGTGCAGTAAATATTCAAGGGAACAGGTTGAATTGGTTTATAACCTGTCAGTTTCCTTCTTGTCCACAGAGTCAAAGTGTGACTCAGAGTAACCTTGTTGACATAAGGATGACTCTTTTTAAGTGTCTCTGTCCGTGCACTGAAAATACTTGACTAAAAGAAATCATCTCCAAGTAATAAACTAATAAAGATCCAGTATTTTGAGGATTTTATAGATGTAAACATGCAAATAAATACACTCATATATGCACTTTGATATTTAGTGTCAAACCACTTTCTAAAACAGACTAGATGTCTTATGGCAAAAAAAACTGAGTCTAGTATTGTTTTATCCCTCAAAATCCACAAGAATTCGCGGTTTCATCTTTAATGCTCATTATTTTGTATTGTATGGAAAAAATCCTACTTGAGAGAGAAAACAGCCTCTGGTTAGGAAGCACTTGGTGACGGTGGGGAGGAAGGGGGCAGCCATGTTCTACAGTATTTTATTTATTTTTCAGGTGAAGGGAAAGAGCAGAGGGAGAACAAGCATTGAGATACGATGATGTATGACAAAACAAAC
>NW_005192785.1:0-1396 GCF_000239375.1 Pundamilia nyererei | reverse complement strand
AGCTACATTGTAGCCACAGCCACCCTGGGGCGCACTGACAGAGGCGAGGCTGCCGGACACTGGCGCCACCGGGCCCTCTGACCACCACCAGTAGACAAAGGGTGAAGTGTCTTGCCCAAGGACACGACGATCAAGACTGAAATGGTTTAGATCAAAGAATATCCATGTGTTCCCATCCGATCTGTCTGAGCTTGAGCTGTTTTACAATGAAGAATGGGCAAATTTTTCTGTCTCTAGATGTGCAAAGCTGGTAGTGACATATTCCAAAAGTCTCACAGCTGTAATTACAGTGAAAGGTTGCTCTACAAAGTATTGTTATTGATACAAAGTCAGAGAGATCTATGTTTTAGAAGAATCAGAAGGTCTCAAAATGCGTACTCTGAAGTGTGCGGTCGCTGGATTGGGACACAGCCAACCTGTGTGTTTCTGTTCATTCTTTGTCAGGTTGGCTGTTATTCCTTGCCATGTTTCCAAGTTGCCATGTTTCATGTCCCAGGTATTTAAGTAACTCATGCTCAGGGTTTTTTTTTTATGTTCAGTTCTAGTTTACCCAGTTTAGGTCAGTGTTTATTTTCTTATTGGTTCACCTTGACCTTTGTTTGTAATGTTTTTATCAGCCTTATTAAATGGCTCGCTTTTTGTTAACATTCAAGTTTTGTTCCACATTCTTTGGTGTCTGCATTTTGGGTCCTCTTTGCAAATTCATACAGTGTGTTGCTGCATACCGTGACACGATATTGCGCAAATCTTCCAGGAGGTGGAGGTGGTCAACACATACAAGTACCTCGGGCTGTGGGTGGAGAACAAACTGGACTGGTCATGCAACACGCAGCACGTGTACAAAAAAGGCCAAAGCCGACTGTACTTCCTCAGGAGGCTGAGGTCTTTTAACATCTGCAGGAAGCTCCTGAGGATGTTTTACCAGGCGGGAGAAACTAATCAGGAAGGGTAGCTCTGTGGTCGGCATGAAGCTGTACTCTCTGGTGAGACTTCATCTCCATAAAAAAACAAGAAAAAAAAACATTTGTAAAAATATAAAATAATAATATACATAAAATACAATTACCTAAAAAATATCAATTAATACACAAACACTTCAACCAGTGCTTTCTCAGACTGAATGAGTAATGGGAACCACTCACTGTCAGATCTGTGAGTGCTAAAATTATACTTTTACTAGAACCATCCAGTCATTCTCTAAAATAAAACATTAACTTTCTCAAAAGTGCTTTAAAAGTCCAAACACGCACATCTACAAACATCTGGCTGCACTACCACTTCTAGGTATCCTGCAAAGGATTCTCATCGCATCATTATATGCAACATGCAGCTTCTGCATGCTACATTGTTTGTAAGATGACCACAAGGGGGCAGTATTTACGCTTTAAACAAAGCC
>NW_005192784.1:0-1397 GCF_000239375.1 Pundamilia nyererei | reverse complement strand
AGGTATTTGATAGCGATACCTTATTGCTATCAAATATCTCAATAAACAGAAAAAAATAAAATCTTTGTTTTATTCTCACTTTTCTCTTCCATCAGGTGACTGCAGGTTTTTACCAACATGGAAAGGTATCAAACAAAACCTTGCATTATCTTCACTGCTAAAAGAACAAAAACAAAAGTGATTTCATACATGCAGTAACTCTATACAACAAAACTGCTCTCTGTTTTGTTAATTTAATTTAACCCTGCAAAGTTTTTCCAGCGTATGTTCCACCTGGAGATTAAAAAAGTGTATATATATACATAACCCTGCCTTATTCTTTTCCTCACTCCTCAGACCAGACTCTCCTGAGCCTGAGATCAGACTCAGCTCTGTAACAATGAGGAAGAGAAGCCCTGACTTTAAAAGCAGGAAACTGACTCCTGATGAGACGTAAGAGTTAACAAATTGTTAAACATATCTTAACTCCATGAGTAAACAGGTTTGGTTTAGTCATTTATTTATTAAATTTTTTTAACTTTGTTCACAAAAAGAAGAAAAGACAGTTGGATAAACAAACAGACTAAAGAGAACATTGTGAAGAGCATCAAAGTTTTTAGCCTTATTGTAATATTATCACTGTGACTAGCTCCAAGTTTATCCAGTACTTTTTGTGTCTGAAGGCGAAAAATGTGATTTCTCTGCCTGATGGTCTTTTCCTCTGTTCACCAGGATCACTGAGACACCAGATGCCCCTGAATCTGAACCTGGACCCAGCTGTGTGTCTTTGAAGAGTGATCGGTCAAAGCGTTTCATCTTTGACTTTAAAGGAACAAAGTCTGCTGCTGCTGAGGAGTAAGACGTTTCACATTTACCTTACAGCTCTGTGGCACACCTGGCCTCAGTCCTGAGATTGAAGAGCTCCATAAGTGAGGCTGCTAATTTAAAAGAAAAATAAATCTATTTTAACAGCCCTGCATCCCCTGCACTGGGCATCACACTGATTATAATTTATGTGATAATCAGCAGGAATGTGTCAGCAGTTAGTTTGACTCTTTTATTTGGTAAATGAGAGTTTCAGTATGATGTGGTTGCCAGTTTTGAATAGGAAGGTGAAATAATCTGCAGCTGTATGTGTGGTGCTGGATGCCACGAATGAGCTGCTGGATTTCTCTAAATATTAAATGATTCTCATAATTCATAGTGACACACCATCCCATCACCATGGCAATCATCAACAAAATCGATAAAGGAAATTAGCAAATCTTTTATTTTTAACCTTAATATTGACATTACATTTTTCACCAGTGGTTCTTTTTTATATGACCTGCATGAAATAACAAGACAAAATGGATTATAATGTAGTAAGATAGTAAGCGCTATACAAATACAGACCATTTATACAAATACAGACCATT
>NW_005192783.1:0-1397 GCF_000239375.1 Pundamilia nyererei | reverse complement strand
AGATAGATAGATAGATAGATAGATAGATAGATAGATAGATAGATATAATGCGGTGTAATTGCCATAACTATACAGCAGTTCATTGAGTTTTAAGCAGGGATGAAAGAAAGTGGACAAAAACAGTCTGGTGCAAAATTCCGGTGCCTTCATTTAATGAGCAATTAAATCTGAAATCTGGCAGGCATCTTAATGCATAGTACTGAGGAAAGAATGATTTTTTTTCTGTGATCCACCCTGATGTTACTTAGGGTGATGGCAGACACTTGCTCAGCAATGAGAAATTAATGATAATCCATGTCCTCTTACATTCTTGGTGCAGATGTAAGTAAAGCTCTGGTAATTCCGTATCTAGCCAGGACTACAGAGTATAGACAGAATGACTTTAAACAGCTCAACAGATGTTAGCAAACATACAAACTGTTGTAAAGTGCTGTCAGCTAGCTAAATGTACAGTCTCTGTTTTTCTAAAGGAGGGAAAAATGTTTAACAGTTAGTGGGAGTAATGTGAGAAAGATGCCATTACTTTCAAAGGTAAGGACTACTCAGAAAGTGAAATGTTATAAAGTGGAAATTTTAATCTTACATAAAATGGGTTAATCCACTCCACAGTTTTTAATTTAGACATTGAACAAAACATTTTGCCTAACTAGTTCACTTTTTTGTAATCAAATGTAAACCAGCAACAGGATTCTTGTTGAAAAATGTGTATGAGGAGTCATATTTTGGATCCAAAGGTCTGCAGAACAGCATGTCAGTATTTGTTGTTGGGTTTTTCAATGTTTTTTTCTGTTGATAGAAAACATGGCTTATTTCTGTGTTTCCAGAAGTAGAAAAGTTTGTAAAAGTAGTGATAACTTTAGAAACACATACTGGTTCTAGAAGGAGCCATGCGGCTGCTTCTTCCCATGTGGCCTTTACATAAGCCTCTGTCTCCTTCCACGCTGAATCATCACCTCAGTATCCTGCTGCCCTCTTCACCACAATTACGCATCCCACGATGTACCTTTTGAGACCTCCCTCTGTACTATGTTAACCCTCCATCACCTATCAGCCCCAAGGGCCTATTTTAGTGAAGATGAAAGCATGGCAACTCCTTTGATAGCACAATTTATTACATGAATTTCCCTTGGTAAGCTACAGGGAAAGGAATAGATGAAAACAACACTGCATTTGCTGTTAAATCTCACCTGCTGTCAATGTGAAACTCAATTCTGTTTGCATTTGTGTAGCGGCTGGAGTTAGCTGATAACGTCTCCTACACTGTAAAAAAAATATTGTAGAATTTACGGTGAATTACTGGCAGCTGTTGTTGCCAGAATTTCACCATGAAAAATAAATTGTAAATGGTATGCTATTTTGGTAACCTTAAATAATTATTTTTTTTACAGTAAATGAAT
>NW_005192782.1:0-1397 GCF_000239375.1 Pundamilia nyererei | reverse complement strand
AGAAAATGGAAATTCAGGTAAAGATGTTATCTTTGCTAGGACAGTTTCTCCTAGACGCACTCAAGCTTGTTTTGACAACAGTTAGGTTTTGAATATGTTCTGATACCTCTGAAATATCGCTCCCATGGAAAAAAAATGGCTTCTTGTCTCACACTGATCCTATTCTGAGCTCTTAAAATGTTCCAGATTGTTTCTCCCACACCTTCATGAAAGAATTCTTTTTTTCCCCTTAAATGTTCTTCCTGTACTTGTGTCAGTGTGCTAAAGTTTATATCATATTTTGTTGAATAGTTTTTATTACTTGGATGTCAGACTAGTTGGGGATGATGCAGAAAGCAGAAGTGAAAGCTGCACATGTATATATATTTTGTGGGTTAAAGGATGCGGTGCCTATTAAGACACCAGCATAGTCATGTATTTATATTTATGTATTTATTCTTTTTATTTTATTTTTGATAGAAACTTTGTTACATCGTAGGAAACACTTCACAATACAGCAATTGACTTGTAATAAACTCCATATTTTACAGTATATCAAACATTTTTGGTCATTTTTTCATGGCTTTACTGGCTTCAGCTAGACAAAAGTGGTTAAATCCCAAGCTCTTCTTGTTCACGTTTCCTTAGGCAAGACACAAGTTACCCAGCAGTGCTCTGTTTCCATAGATTCCATATAAAAATGGAAAAATCCTTGAAACCCAAAAGTAGTGCTTTAAATCTGAAAAAGGACCTGCACATGTATTGAAGTCTATTGGGGGGCAGTAAAAACATGTCCTGATCAGTTTGTGATTGTTAGTTTCAAGTCTCATTGACCACAACATGACTGTTTGTAAATTGTGGTCCCCACTGAAGACAAAAAAGAAGGATAAAGCAGTGTGTGCTTTACACCTGCCCTGTTGTGTGACTAAGAAGTCACAACGAGTATAAAAGTCAGTTTCTTAGTCAGATCCACCTCTCACTCTTCACACTGGTCTGAAAACACTAAGATGGTAACAATGAAAAACACTTAGTCCGTCATAAACTGATGGGTGATAACAAGATAGAGTGTCACGACGAGTGCGATCATGCGTCTTGAACGCATCACAATTTTTAATAATTCGTTTCTACAACAGTCCCTCATACTTTCAAACCAAATTTAACCTGAGCGCATCCTTAATAAAATCCTCTTCATTTCGCTTGCTTCTCCAGTTCTTGAGTTAATTTAATCTTATATCCATTTTAGTTATTACTTCATATTTGAGCGGAGACAAAACATATCTTTAATACGTCTCTATAGACAAAGAACACATTATCGTCATGAGCAGTAGCACAATATTAAGTAAAGTTGCAGTTCTTGACTAAATGCTTGATTAAATTAACTACAGATCACATATATAACTGGGTGATTGGCACACATT
>NW_005192781.1:0-1397 GCF_000239375.1 Pundamilia nyererei | reverse complement strand
GAGAGAGAGAGAGAGATGCAATGCCACTTCCTGAAGTCATATGTTATCGTGTTACTGCCCGCTCTATTTTTGAAGTATTAGACAAATATTGGAAGAATTGACAGTGTTAAATCTTAAACCTTTTGTTGGATGATAAATAATGTCTTTTCATATTTTTCTAATCACATGCCTCATTCCAGGAGGGATGTTTGCTGTAACTTTGTCCTCGCACACTGACAGTAAAGCTGTCCTGTCTTAAATTGTCTGTTGGGACATGTTTGTTTGTTTATTTTGTTTTATTGTGTGGATTCTTCTTATCAATGTTTGAAGCATTTTCCAACTGTATTTAAAATACGTAATTATTTCATTAATATAATAAAAATATATTTCACGTATTTCAAGGCAATGGCCACACAACAACAGCATGCAACAGTCATAAATGGATAATTTAGTGATATTAGTCCATCTTACAGGAGGAACTGGAACAGCAGATTTTTGTGACTTCAGACTTGAACATCTAACACTAACATTGTTTTCATATTAACTAAATGATGGCAGGTGTAACTGCAGTGGAGACAAAATCCAAATTGGATTCTAAACTCATAGTGTTGTTGTTTAGTCCTGTAAGTTAGTAGCAGGAGAACTGAACTGATGGTGTTGCTGGTTCAAACAAGTCATGTGGAACAAAGTAACCTTTAGAGGAAAACTGAGTTTGAAGCTGCTGAACTTTTCCTCTCCTTTAATATAGTGAAAGCAACATGTTTCATCTACATACATGTGCTGCAATCAGAGGACTCTTATGCATTAGAGTGATAAAAACTACAAGCTGAGCGTTAATGAAGGAATGAAACTGTGGCGCCTCCCCGGGGATGAAACAAGATACACAGAAGATTTTACAATCTGCGTGTCATTCTGCAGACCCTCGATCCTCCAACTATCTAATGAAGGTAATGCGCTGTGACAGAGTTACAAAATGAGAATATTATCTCTGACAAACCTTTGATGGCATTCATTGACACAGATACTGTCCATTAATCTTATGGGCAGAAATCTGTGCCATCAGAAACTGAATTTGAATAAGTTCAATTTGAATTTGAATTGCTCAGATTGAATCTGAATTGTAACTTGAATAAATGCTTTTGAAAACTGAATTTGAATTAGTCTAAATTGAAATTGAATTTATACTTTGAAAATTAATTGATTTGCTTTGAAACTGCATTTTATCCTTTAAAAATTCAGCTCTCGAATAATTTCAGTTTCACGTCTCAGAGTTCTACAATTCAATTTCAGTTCCAAAATTCAGTTTCAGTTCCAAAATTCAGTTTTTTGGAACTTACATCCGGTTCCGGTTCAAGCGCAGATTAATAGAACTACGTTTTACTAGCGGACCGAAAGTGTTACCGACGGGAATCTACAGC
>NW_005192780.1:0-1397 GCF_000239375.1 Pundamilia nyererei | reverse complement strand
AGCCAGGGAGAAAAAAAAAAAAAAAAAAAGAAAGGCCTGAGTAAATGTGGTTTGTCCACAGCTTTGTAGGGAGGAAATCATTACTGGCTAGCCCACTGACCGTAGCCAAGAAAAACACAACATGTTTTTTTCCACTTGCTTTGACTTTGTACTTTGCAACTCTAATAATACTAACTTAACCATCAATATAAGGACCGTACAATTTTTTTGTACAGGTTTTTAAAGATGGAAGACTGATAATACATGTTTAGGGTTGCAGACAGAACTGAACATAACTCGCATCTCTTTAGTTTTTCTCTCTTTTAGTTTATAGTTAAAAGGAAGACTGGCCTTTTTAATTTCACCTCACAGATTATCATCATCATGGTTACAGCAACCCAGAAGACCAAGATAACAGTGACAGATGAACATCTCAGGAATGCTAAGTGTTTCAACTTTTTTGCTGATTTGTGGTTGGCATTTCTTTCCAGCTGGCTCATGGAACAGTTTCAGAAACACTGATAAATTTTCACAGTGCATCCAACACCCATGATACTCTCTCAGAAGATGAGAAACAGTAAGTCATTTTCTGACAGTTGATATTTGCTGATTGGCAGTGTTGGAGTGAATTGTTAAATGTTGCCATTATTGTACTTAAATTTGTAAACCTTGCCTTGAACTGCATGTTTAGATATTCTTCAGTTCCTCCCACCATCTAGGTAGGGCATACAATAGCTTTAACTGCAAGTACATTCCATGTGAGATTCTGGTTTCCTTATCTGGTAAAGGATGTTCACTCCCAGCCATTTAGGGGCTCGCCTATGCTATATATAGTGAACCATTAAAGTTAAGCCATATATGGGTGTGAGGAGATGTTTGTTTGTTTGTTAGTGCTTAATTTGACTTTTTACTTAACTCTCAGATCTCGTCTTTCATTTCCAAGCAGCGGAAAAAACGGCAAAGTTTTGCCCTTAACTATCTGCTATGCACAGATGCAGCCACGTATCTCTGTTGTAGTGACTGGCAGCCTTCGCAAGGAATAAATGAAATGCTCAGTAATCCTCAGTAAACATCAGTAAAGTGGGTTTTTTTTTTTTTAAATCTTAGCTGAACTGTGGCACAGCAGTCAAGTTCGGGTAAAAGACCTCTGCTCTGAGTACACTTGAAATCATTATGAAAAGCACAGTAAAGTGCCCTTTAGTCGGCTTTTTAATCGTGTTTTTTATTAAAATAATACCATGTTTAAGTCTGCAGATAAGGAGGTTAGAGCACCACAGTCTGTATCACACAGCAGGGCCGTGCAAAGATGTTTATTCAAATTCAAATTTTTATTTGTCACGTACACAGTCATACACAGTACGATATGTAGTGAAATGCTTGGACAACTGCTTGTGACCTAAAGAAAACAAAAAAGGAAA
>NW_005192779.1:0-1398 GCF_000239375.1 Pundamilia nyererei | reverse complement strand
AAAAAAAAAAAAACATGGTTTGGTTTAAAAAAATCTCTGTTTATCAAATTGTTCATGCATGTAGAAAATTCTGTTTATGGAGTGCCTGCAGTGCCTGTCGCTGGCGACGGGTTAAGGGGACAAAGGGTTAAATGTTACGCCTGTGGGTGTAAACTTCATTTGCATCTTATATGAAAAAGCAGCGTGGTACTCCCTAACAAATTAAGTGAGCAGTATTATATGATGTTTATTTACAAGGCTCTACTGCAAAGATGCATGCGTAACTTTATTGTTCAATTAAATTGTAGAACAGTGCTTACAATGTCAGGACACAGGACACTTTAATGTTAGCTGTACCTCTTGTTCTGGCAAAGAGCAGAGTACATCCTGCTGTCAATGACCTGGCACCCCCAAATATTTTAGCCAATCATATTGTTCCTGGATTTGAAATTTCTTTTAATTTTGTTGCTAATTTTATGTTTGAAGCTCACTTTGAGTGCTTTGAAAGGCATCGAAAATAAATGAATGTAATGTCTTATTATTATTATATTATTATTATAGAGGGGCAAACACTAACACTTACATTTATATCTATAATCAATTTAAAATCACACATTAAGCTAGCATGTATGTCTCTGGAATGTGAAAGGAACCTGGAAACTGCACAGACACAGGGAGTCCAGGCAGATTTGAAGACCCGGCAGCAAAAATTATAGCAACCACAACAGATTATAAGTAAAGACACAAATGCAACTGCATCCAGTACAGGCATGTGAACACAAACATCCAAATCCCTTAACCTCCCCCATCATCAAGTTCTGCCTATTTTTGTTCCTAATTCTTTTCTGACTCTGAGCACAAGCCTTTGCAAACAAAAACCAGCCAGTGGGAACGTCTGTGGACACACAGAGACTGCCACTTAGTAGCATCATACAGAGAGCAATGATGCACAGCCATAAATAAAATGCAAATCATAACAGTAGCTGGTATCCAACTCATTTTGACCCACTAAAGGTAAAAGTGTTCCCTTACCTAGAGCAAGAAAAATGATTTATTCCTAAAAAATAGAGACTTAATTTAAACTTCAGCTTGACCACAAGGCTTTCAAAGTTTTAATGATTTTAAAGGACAAATTCTGATCTATAATCTATAATTCCTAAAGATTTAACCCTTTTCAATTTCAGAACTTTTAGCTGTTTTGATAATCACAGAAGTAATATAGAGAAAAAAGTGCTGGTCCTAATGTGAAGCCCTGGGGAACTCCTTTGGATAATGGGGAGGGAGGTCTGGGCTTCTCTGCTTAGTCAAGTCAAGTCAAGTCATCTTTATTATATAGCACATTTAAAAGACATCAAGTGTCGGCCAAAGTGCTGAACAGAGGGATAATGTAATAAAAGAATTAAAATAGAAAGAAAACAT
>NW_005192778.1:0-1398 GCF_000239375.1 Pundamilia nyererei | reverse complement strand
CATTGTGGTCTAGACAACCCAAAATGTGATGTCCACATATGTGGACATCAGGTCCTTTGAGGTTAAAGATATTTCTTTGATTTTTTTGAAATCTTAGAAGCATTATTTACTTTTGCACCAGCTTCGGGAAGCTGTAGGTTTTGATTTCTATCTCATCTGGTCATCTTGAAGTGCCAACAAAGACAATGAAAAAGATGACCCACGATAACACCCACTATTCAGTGCGTTCACATCCCAGAATGTCAGCGGCGTACTACGTCATCCCACTCATGATTCTTCACAATTTGCAGCTCACTGTAACAGGTAAAGTATGGGGGAAGAAAGCGATAAATTTGATTGTATTGGTTGGTTTGATTGTATTGTTGCACTGAATACAATGAGAATTAAAAATCCACAGAGGATTCAAGGAGTCTTGAAAACAGTCATATCCAGGTCAACTCAATCCTGTTTCACTAAAATACTAGGATGAGAAGTTGATTCCTGTGAAACTGGTGAAAGGACCAAATTATAAACCTTCAGCACAGTTTAAGTAAAGACCCAATAGGCGATCGATGCGTACACCTTTCAGTAAAACCTGAATACTCTAGGAGTAGCAATCTTAGTGAACTGTGGAGGGATGCCCAACTTGTTTGTCTGTCCTTCGGCTAAATGAGCTAAAAATCATTGCGGTGACGCCGACACAGAAAGAAGATATAACCTTGTTTACTAAAAATCTGCACAGAGAAACAATGTTCCAGAATTTTTCAGAAACTCCAAGATTTGCATTTAGCTGGGCCTTCACTAACCTATGACAAGCAGAAATATGGATTACATATTGTAATTTGACACACAAACTACCATCTGTCCACATACACAAAGGAAGAGCACAGTCATTTGAGTTGAGTACTGTAAATGTATTTCATCTTTATTTCATGTCTACTCATGGTCAGTTACATAGAAATCCTCCATCTTGTGTGGTTTTAGTGTAGGAGCTACAGAGCCTAGTGTTGGCCAGCTGTCACTCCACACAGAGTTCAGACAGCTGCTTTCTCTCTCCACCATCAGATTCTGTACAACTCCCAAAAGCCAACACGCAACATGTACTCAGAATATCAGTAACCCCGGGTCCTAGTGAAAGCAAATTCGCCCGCTGAAGAATACGAACTATCCTCCAGTAAAACGTCTACTTTCGGTCTACTAAATGTTGTTATTCCGAGAGCATGTTAAGGTTAGCCTGAGGTGGAATACAGTCTGATTTTGGATAAAATGCACCTTTTAGTGTTCAACTTTTGGTACAGGAGGTTAGAGAACATAAAAACACACATTTCACGTCACGTCTAATACGTGTCAGAGGACCTTCCCACTTTGACACCTGGTTAACCTTCGTTTAAAAACAAACAAAATGGGGGGAAAAAAAAA
>NW_005192777.1:0-1398 GCF_000239375.1 Pundamilia nyererei | reverse complement strand
TGTGATGCTCTTATTGATAGTGGGTCTAACGTGACTATTATCTTTGAAAGCTGGTATAACCAACACTTGGCAGATGTCCCCATAAAACCTCTCTCCCGCTTGGGACTCTGGGGACTTGCTGACACAGAGTATCCCTACAAAGGCTATGTTGTTGTAGAGATGGAGTTTACCAAGGAGATCACTGGTGTCTCTGGGCGAGTAGAAGTGCTCGCATTGATTTGTCCTGACCCAACAAACCAGCAACAAACCCCCGTGTTGGTGGGCACCAATACGTCTCTGTTCCGCCGCCTATGGGACTTGGTGCAAATGAAAGGTGACCAGAACACAGCTCATTCCATGAGAATTCAGTCTGTGTATGCCCCCATTAGGGCACAGGAGCAACTGCCAAAAAATGATGTGCTGGGACAGATAAAATGGAAAGGGCCCCGCCCTCTCTCTATCGCCCCAGGAGCAAATTGCTATGCCACCTGCAAAGTAGACAGGCACAGTGCCCCCTCCAAAGACCTTATCTTGATTGATGCACCCTCTACCCAGTTACTCCCTGCCGGCGTGCTGGTACAGCCAGGTGTGCTCTCAGATGCTGGCATAGACAGCAATAGCTTGAATGTGCTCCTCCAAAATGAGTCCACAAAGACAGTCTCCATACCAGTGGGATCTGTCATTGCTGAAATGTTTGCCGTGGATACAGTCACCCCAGTCCAACCCTCTGACCTTGTCACTGAGAAAATAGATTCAAACCTCTTTGACTTTGGGGACTCCCCCATCCCCGAGGAGTGGAAAAGTAGACTTCAGCAGAAGTTAGCTGAGAGGAGAAATGTCTTCTCAATGCATGAGTGGGATGTTGGCTTGGCTAAAGGGGTTGAACACCACATTCGTCTACATGACCTTAGACCTTTCAGGGAGAGATCAAGGAGACTAGCCCCAGCCGACATTGATGATGTGAGGCGACACATACAGCAGCTGTTGGCTGCTGGAATTATAACAGAGTCCCGTAGCCCCTATGCCTCCCCAATTGTTGTTGTGCGGAAAAAGAATGGGGCTATAAGAATCTGTATTGATTACAGAACACTGAACAACCGCACTACACCTGATCAGTATACAATGCCACGCATTGATGATGCCTTGGACTCCTTGTCAGGCAGCCGATGGTTCTCAGTCCTAGATCTGCGTAGTGGCTACTATCAGATAGAAATGGCTGAGGAAGACAAGGAAAAGACGGCATTTATTTGCCCCCTGGGCTTCTATCAATTTGAGCGCATGCCACAAGGGATCACTGGAGCTCCTGCAACGTTCCAACGCTTAATGGAAAAGGCTGTTGGGGACATGCATCTTCTGGAAGCCCTTGTGTACTTGGACGACATCATTGTCTTTGGCAGAACGCTTGAAGAGCATGAGCAA
>NW_005192776.1:0-1399 GCF_000239375.1 Pundamilia nyererei | reverse complement strand
TCAGTTTTTCCACTAAACCGGCTTCCTGGAACAGGGCCCTGGTGTGTCACTCCTGTTTTCCATGTGAGGACAGCGTTTACACTGCAATTTGCCTTTGGTGGCTTTTTTGCAGCAACTGTGACATTCACTAGTAGAACTGACACACAAAACAAAACAAATCAACGACTACACTACACACTAACTACACTAGAAAACACTAACTTGAGACTCCAAACACGGTAAACGTCACAAATCTCTCACGTACCAAAACTCTCTCTCTTTCGCTCACTCACTTTCTATCGCTGCACTCCTAAAACTTCCCCCTCTTCCCAAACAACCAAATGCCACATGTTGCCATATCATTTTTTGATTGGTCGACATGGTACGTTTTTCGACCAATAGGGAAGGAGTGTTTTTTCTTTTTCGTTTTTCACTCACAAGCAAAGCGTGTTTGCTAGGGCTCTCCCTAGAAAACGCAGTTTTTACCGTTTCTTCCCAGAGTAAATGCCACTGTTTTATTAAAAAAAAAACGTGGCCTATCAACACAATTTAAAACCTGGTATATAGTTTGAAGTCCGCACGTTCCACCCAAGTTGAAAGGGAGACTCTGGGTCCATCGACCCCAGAGGGTTAATCAGAAAGCCTTAAGTTGGCTAGTTATGTATCGGGCTAATGTTTAAAGCTTTCACTTGAGTAAATTAACTCATATTACTGCTAAGGAATGTTAGCTAAGTTCACAGCATATTCCATAATAGTGCTGCTGCCACACTCAGTGGATTTCAATCATTTCTCCAGCGAGTTTAATAGCTAGCAAAATAATAATCATAATTTTGAAAAAATAGCATGTGTAACGTACACGTACTGGAAAATTATTTACTAGGACTCACCTATCATATGACTAGAGAGCGCAAACTCCGCCATTGTCGTTTTCCATCAAACACTCATTAAAATGGCAACCTACAGGTATGTTAGTGCACTCATCACCGACTGTCCAAGGGAGGGGCGGGGTCACATGTTGAAACAGACAGAGGCGCAAGGCACCCCAGGCAGGGAAATTTTGCTTGTACATTTTGGGACTCATTTTATTTCTCTATCTGATAAGAAAACTATTCAATCAGATAGTTATTTGTGTTGAATGAAATACAGTTACACTTTCAAGCAGTTTTAAGCACCACATCTGAAATTCAAGCACTTCAAACCTTGAAAAGACAACATTAAAATTCAAGCATTTTTAAGGATTTCAAGCACCCATACGAACCCTGACCAATCCCCCTCAGAGACATTTATACTGGCAGACCCGTACACCCCCCCCCCCCGATAAACGCTACAGGTCCAACATGCCCTACCTCCACCCTGATTGGAGGTGTGCCATGGGCATTACACCTTATTTATAAACTGTATATCTGTGTATACTTTAATG
>NW_005192775.1:0-1399 GCF_000239375.1 Pundamilia nyererei | reverse complement strand
CTCCCTTGCTACCTCCCAGAGTCCTCGAAGACACAAAAGACTCTTCCTGTGGAGTTGTCTGCTTCCCCCAACTTCCTTACTACACCCCCACCATTTGTCTTACTGTATGAGTGTGAGACATGTTAAAATCCAGTGGCACCAAGGCATCATACAATAAAATAATGTGATTAATATGTGACACCGGGGCGGAAAGGCTGAGTTTTATCTTTCTACAGGTGATTTGGTTTTTTTTTTTTTTTTAAAGGAAGGAAACCTAAACGGACAGAGCAGTGGAGCCGCCGAGGGAAAAGGACACGTTACAAAACTGTAAGATTAAAAATATAATTTATTATGTTTAAATAGTTAAACATATAAAATGAATTAAAACAACCTTGGCCAAGGGAAGACACAATAAAAATCAATAACACACAACATTAAAAGTCCAGTGGAATCCACCACGGCCTAAAAGTCACTAAAAGTTAAAATCCAGCCAATTGGAGCGGGCAAGGAAAAACCCGGCGGCGGCGGCGGCGCAGTCCTGTCAGCGTTTCCGCTTCAGAGTGCCCGGATGGGCAGAGCTCTTAACTCTGCCCGCCGCTTTCCTGTAGCACGCCAATCGGCACCAGCCCGTCTTGCCGTGGGAGGTAGGGCGCTGTCCCTCTGGCCACTGATTCCCCACCGTGATCTGGCCTCCAGTTATTCCAGCAGCAGAACAGCTCCCTCCGCTTCTCCGCTCGCTGGCGTCGTCTCTCCCAGTCCTGCATGGCAACCTTCACCGGCCCCTGTCCGGGCTTGCGGTCGCCGCCACCTGACACAGTTCACTCCACCATTTTTGCCACACTGTCTCCCATGCCTCTGTCTCCCATGCCTCTGTCTCTCAAGCCTCTGTCTCTCAAGCCTCTGTCTCTCAAGCCTCTGTCTCTCAAGCCTCTGTCTCTCAAGCCTCTGTCTCTCATCCTTCTCTCATCTTCTGTTCGTGTCCTCGTGAACACCGGCTCCAACCCCTTTTATGTGTCCTTGAGCACTCTAAATTACCTTTTCTTTTCTCTCAGGTGTGTCCAATTAGTAAAAACAGGGGGAGGGCGGAGTCTCTCCAGGACAATTTGCCGGCAACTAAAACATGCAAACTAAATAAAACACTGCACAAAAATATATCCAATACATGCAATATAAAAAATAAATATATACACTTCACATAAAAATACAGCCCAGCAAAACAACGTCCGTCTTCCCTGGATGACAAATACATAAGTAAAAGAAATTCCTATACATGCCCCTTCCTGTTTCCTTATGTTTTAACATGTTTGTTACACTTACATGTTTCCAATTTCAAATGTTAACACAGATGTTCAGAGTAAATACAGATTGTAGTTTTTTAAATGACGATTTCATTTAGTTTGGGGAAACAGCTCCAACTTTA
>NW_005192774.1:0-1399 GCF_000239375.1 Pundamilia nyererei | reverse complement strand
AGCCGTGACATATCAACAACTGGAAAAGGTTTGACAAAGGAGTGAGTAAACACCTCCTGCAGCAAAGGACCTCCATGTGTAGTTATTGCATCGTGCAATTTTACTTTAGACTCTGGCTGTTTGCCTGCAGCTACTTTCAGGCAACAAAATGTACAGAGGAAAGACCTTTGACATTCATTTAGAGACATGTTCCTGGGCACCTGACGACCCCGTTTGGGCCTCAACCAACTCATTCTTTGTTTTGTAGCTAAACTGCTCTCCTGAGTTTAGCAGCTAATTGCCTGTCAACCAGTGGGGCTTGTTAGAGCAGTTTATCTTTTCTTTAGTGGAAAATATCTCCCTGCTGCTCAATTTTGGTGACAGCAGAGAGACGAAACAATCAAGTTGCAAACCAAAACAAGAAGCTAAAAAGCTGCACGTGGAGCTGCGACATGAGATCAGGGTGAGGACGTAGCAGTTATGTCACTACAAGCAAAAAATTTCATTTGCAGTATTAAAGATAATTATTAGGAAATTGAGTAATCATCCATCCAGTCTATCCCAGCTGTCATAGGGGGAGAAGCAGATACACCACAGACAGGTTACCAGGCTGTCTACCACACACACTCACACCTACAGCCAATTTAGAATCTCCACCTAACAGGCATGTCTGTGGACTGAGAGAGGAACCCACACGGCCAAAGACTTTCTTGCTGTGAGGCAACAGAGCTAACCAAGTAACCCTCAGGGCGTAAAATGAAAGAAAAAAATACAAAGAATTCCTAATATCTTGTAATTATCGTGTCTGCAAACTCACAACAATACAAATTAAAGCCATGTTTGAATTACCAGCTTCATTACAGAACTCCCAGCTGATCCACGATCAAAATGTTTATGGACTGATTTTCTCCAATTCATTAAAAAAAAGAAAAAGAAGAAGCTTCAGTGCCGGCAAAGCTATGCCCTTAAACTCCAACAGAGGAGTGCGACAACTCCTGGGCTGAAAACAACAATTTTATGTTTTTGCAGACTCCGTTTTTTCCCCCTGAGTTAATGGCGAACGGGCCCGCCGAGCCCCCCCGGACTGTGAGCAATCGACCTGCTGAGGTGCTTGCACGGGTTGGGCCCAGTCGAAGGCTAATGGCTCCCAAAGTCACACCAGGTGAACCTGCTGAAAAATTTAAACTGCACCAAAACGGAATACCACCCCAAGCACAGAATATTGGAAAAAATGAAGCAGTGCTGAAGAGAGGGCAAGTGGGACTGTGAGTATGTGCGTGAGGGCAAGCGTGTAGGAGTGTATGATGAGTGAACATGTAGCTGCGCTGATTCTATCAGACTCTTGTCAGGTCCTGTTGGGTTTTTCTATATAAAAATGCGAGCTAGGAGACTTGTGCTTTACTTACACTTTTGGCTCTAT
>NW_005192773.1:0-1399 GCF_000239375.1 Pundamilia nyererei | reverse complement strand
AAAATAGATTTATGTAAAACTAATTAATAAAGCACAAGGTGGCTGAAAATATAATATTTGAATTAATCTAACTTAAATTTAACATTTTACTGCCAAAAATAAGAAATGTGTTGAAGTAACTAATCTAAACTATCTAACCTGTAAATATATCATCTATGTTCATATAATATAACTTGATTTAGTTAGTCTTAAATATGTCTTGTTAATCTTAAGTAGTTTTTTTTTTAAAATTAGATGAACTAAAGATTTTTGCTTTAAACTAACATTCAATTTCGTGGAGCCTGTTGACAAAATAATTTTAATTAAAGTCAACGTTTCATTTTTTTGAGTGTAATTGGCGCATGTTTTGTGTCAGCGACATGACGGTTCAAACAGCAGTCGCTTTCTAAAACATCAGATACGTATCGGAGTCAGTACCACATACGAAAGTGACCCAGATCATTTGAACCAGAGTATTTGAAAATAACGGATTTGTGCCGTTCACACTGTCACACCATGATTGCATATGGGTCGCATAGGGTCAAAAAAGTCGGATTTGATGCGCTTTTGCCTGCAGTGTGAACGTAGCCAAAAAGGTTTGTAGCTGCATACTGACTCCTGAAACTACAACACATCACACTGACACACACATTACACTTCTTTGTCAAATAGTTCATTAGAGCCCTCCCAGGCCCATGCTGCCATCACACAAGTATTGGGGTCATTATTACTAGTTACATTACTTCTGTGTTACTCTATTACATGGCATGAGCTGCATCACCACATAATTACCAGTCAGCAAACTTCAGACTAACCAAAACTGTATAGTTATTCTTTATCTGATATCCAGATGTGTATCTGATACATACACAGTATATTTCTTTCTACATGACTGTTACTCAAATAACAACCTTCTCCTCAGCTGATCATTCACACACACACAGTCATAACTTTTTTCTACGGCTAAGCGTTTTCTACGATTTGCACTCTCACACTCTGATCAGGAACAACTCAGGGTTCAGCATCCTGAGGAGAAAATACTTGTCCAAGGATACTTTGGCAGACTACAGGAGCCAGTGATCGATCACATGACTTTCCAGTTGGTAAATGAGCCTCTCTACCAACAGAGCCACTAATTAGCAATAACCATGAACCACCCACAGAAAATATAAAGAGCTCTGAGATGGTGGCAGCGAATGACAACAATAGTAAAAATGTAATACTTGTAATCTGTTAGTCCCAAAGAAATCCACTATCACAGGATTAAATGACTACAGGCCTGTCTCCCTGACGTCTGTGGTCATGACGTCCTTTGAACGACTCATGTTGAGACACCTGAAGGACATCAGAGCCGGTGCTGGACATCCTGCAGGTTCACTACTGAGCAAACCAGTCAGCTGAGGATGCATCAGTATGGGAC
>NW_005192772.1:0-1399 GCF_000239375.1 Pundamilia nyererei | reverse complement strand
ATTAGTCGACTAATCGCAAAAATAATCGGTGACTAGTCGACTATCAAAATAATCGTTTGTGGCAGCCCTAATACTGACAATAACAAATTAGAGTAGTCCAGCCAATTACCAAGACTACGTGAAGTACCAGGTCTACCAGATGATGTGAATGAAGCATTACAGACAACACCTACTGCAACCATTACGGAAACCAGCCAGCTGATCTACACCACAGAAGCAGTGCTCACTGAGGTTCCCATTTGCCTGTGGGATTCCCCGGTACTTGTAGCTATCCTCATTGCCTGCAGTGTTGCCTTCTGGTAGTTTGATCATCTCAGTTCTGACTACCTTCCCTCTCTTCGTTACCATCTGACTACACTTTGAATGCCATTCCAATGTCCTTGCTGTGGATCTTGTAGTGTGGATCAGTGAACCGTGGTCTTGTTCACTGTTGGCATACAGCTTGATGTAATCCATGTACAGGAGGTGGCTGACAGTTGCTCCATTCTGTAGTTGGTATCGGAGGTCTTGTTAATGATGTCACTGAGGGGGTTCAGGCCTATGCAGAACTGCAGTGGAGACAGAGCATCTCCTTGGTAAATCTCAGTGGTTCATCTGCCACTGAGATTGGATGGTTCTGTGGAGAACAGCTGGTTTAGACTCCTGCCTTCTTTTTCTCTGGTATACCAAACGGCTTCAAGCGACTGGCCAAGGCTTTGAGTCTTTGCTTTGCTGTGTCCAAAGCCTCAGGTATGGACAGCCTGCTGTACTTTTAGGCAGCTTCTTCATTCCACCTTTCTGCAACTCTGAGAGTTGGCTAACTTCCCTCTGTGCTACCTTGATCTGGGCCTCAAGTCTCCTTCTTCATGGAGGGTACTGCTCCTTGTGGCTATTCATCTTATAGCCAAGCATCTCGCTCATCACTGCTGCAGTGGTGTAAATCAGCTGGTTCGTTTCGGTAATGGTCGCAGTAGGTATTGTACATAGTGCTTCATTCACACCAACTAGTACATGCAATCCTAGTAACTAGCTACAGAAGGGTCCAGGTTTCAAGCTTTACTATGATCCTATCTTTCAGATCAGTTCTTCTTGCACTCAGCTCTCCTTCTTCCATCACACTATACCCAAGCAATTGTTTCGCCATCAGTCTGGATGCTGGGTATCGAAGATTCCACAAGTCCCACATCCTATTCGTGTAGCCCCCTCTGCTTGCATAGTAGTAACAGCAAACCTATTCTCATCTCCTGCCCCTTTAATAATAATAATAATACATTTAATTTGAGGGCGCCTTTCAGAAACCCAAGGTCACCTTACAAAAAACACAATTAATAAAAGGAACAATAGTCATAAAATACATAAAATAAGTTAAAATTACAAAACAGAGCGTGACAACAGATAAAATCAGCATTAAAGCAAATAA
>NW_005192771.1:0-1399 GCF_000239375.1 Pundamilia nyererei | reverse complement strand
ATTTTTTGATACAGGTCAGCATGAAAGCTCATATTGTTATATTTTGTTGGCTTTCAGTGGGTTTTGACTATGAGTTTGTAAAACTATTCATTCCAGGTTTCTCCAATAATTCAGTTCAGTTCACTTTTATTTATACAGTGCCAAATCACAACAACAGTTGCCTCAAGGCGCTGTGCTTTGGTGACAGAGGGAAGGAAAAACTCCCTTTTAACAGGAACAAATCTCTGGCAGAACCAGGGAGGGGCAGCAATCTGCTGAGACCGGCCGAAACTTGCAAGCATCTTAAAATCAACTTAATCCTTCTTGTTGCAGAAATTTAAACATGCCACGGATGAACTTACCGAGGATCACTTCCTGATCACGAGAATGCTCCTCCTCTTTAACCTTCAGTTGTTTTCTGAGATCTAACAAAATGTAAAGTTAGCTTCAGGTGAAGAAGGTATCAGAGGTGATACTTGCTTTTAGAGATCAAAAGAAAAATACTTACTAGAAATTGTAGCAGCACTTTCTTTATCCTCAGCTGTCTTAACTTTTTCAAGGTTTTCAAGTTGGCTTTGCAGATCAGTGATGTTCAAAACTGAGGAACAGAGGAAGAAAGAATCAAAGCAGAACTTTTTTCCTTCATCATTTCTGCAGACACCATGTTCTTTCTTGACTTACTCAGGTTGGCATTTTCCTGGTTCTTCTGTTTCAGCTCATTGACATGTTTCTCCAGCTCTCCCTTCTTGGCTGCAAGCTCATTTGTGATCTCTGAGGTCATTTTAAAGAAGTTAAAACAGGTTTATTGGTCAGACACGAGAGATCATCCTACACGTTTTGTACTGTGAATTACAAAAGCTACCAAGTTTCTTTATCTCTCACACTTATTTTGTTTTTTCTACAAGGATGGGGAAAACTAAAACTCTCACTTGCCCCACATCTGACTCCTCTGAGCTTCTGCCTGCTCACTTGTATTTGTCACACTCTTATCACTAGAGGAAAAGCACAATGGGAGATACTTACCAGTTAGCTTACTGGTTTGTAGAGTTTCGCGGTTTGACAGCAGATTCTGCAGGTGCTTCACCTGGCTCTGCAGATTCAGGATTTTCAGTGCTAAAGCACAAAGAAGCAAAAAGAGTAGTTTGCTATAAGACATGCTGTGAGAGAATTACTTCATGAGAGGGAAAAAGGTAAAAAGAAAGAAAATTCAACTTGTCAGTGAACCTTTGTGCTCTCAGTTACTTCTTACTCACTCAGTTTGGTGTTGTCTCGATCACTGCTGCCTATTTGAGCCATGAGTGTGTCTATTCTGTTTTGTAGCGCTGCAAAAAACAGTGAATTGTATTAATAACATTTAGTCATCTACTATGACTTTGTGTCACCCTCAATCAGCACCTTAAACCTTAAAGTACCTTTTATC
>NW_005192770.1:0-1399 GCF_000239375.1 Pundamilia nyererei | reverse complement strand
TTAGTGGCGGAAACGGGCTTCCATAGTCTCTTGCTAGCAAAGTTGCAAACCTGTTTCATATACGCGCGCAATAGTTTTCTATACGAGATCACCGCAAAAAGTGCAGCAACTGTTGCTCATTTTATATTAAGATTTAAAAATCTAGTTGGCATTGGTATGGCGAGTAGCCTTCAGTAATAGTAATAAATCACACTGCAATAGTACATACATGTAGTTGTAAAAAGCATAATAATATATTAAGTAATCCAAAGTATTCAAAATACGTTACTCTCATCGAGTAACATAACGGAATACGTTACATACTACATTTTGGGCATGTAATCTGTAGTGGAATACATTTTAAAAGTAACCTTCCCAACACTGGTGGTGCACATACAATAATGTTCCTTGTTCTTTGAAACAACATCCTGATATTTTGCTTCCTATTTTCAGTTTTTAAAATTAACTACAGCACATTTTGGTTGAGTATTTTAAAGTTAAGGTCTAAGACGATTCTTAATCAAGGTAAACAGCGAAAGTTTGCCTTTATCAGACACTCTGATCATATTTTGACAAACCCAATGTATAGTTTAAATTATTTTACAGTTTGTTTGCCATTTTTGTGCCTGATTTTGATGAGCACAGGCAAGGAAAATGTGTATCTTCAGGGTCGAGTCACCTACATAACATTTCCTTTTACATTCTCAGTATTTAGGTGTTTCAGAGAAAATGAAACAATACTTAAAAATTTGAATGTGGTGAGTCTGTGTCTCTTCAGCACCAGATTATGTTAGCATGTTATGTGAAGATGTCACATATCAGATTTTATGTAAAAAAGAAAAAGAAAAAAAGAATTCCCTTTCAGGTATCATTTCATGTCTGGAGACTAGAAGATCTGAAGCAACCAGTGCCATCAAACAGCTGTGTTTTTATCTGTTTTTAGCCAGTGAACTAAATTCAAGAATTGTTAAGGAAGGTGGTGAGAGAGTCTGGATGCACAACTCTGTGTATCCAGAAGCTGTACCAATTTTGTATGATGTGTGAAATTAACATAGTCAATATTTTAAAACAGTGTTTTGTAAAAATTCATATTCTTGCTAAATGTGAAGACTTTGTGCATTGTTGCAATACTGAGCTGAAATAGCATTTTTACGATTCTGCTGACTTTGACTTATTTCTGTTTATAGTGACTGATTGTTTGTTGACCGTTGATTTTTTTTCACAATAAAGTTGAAAAAAATGTTTTGTTCAATCAATCAATCAATCAATCAATCAATCAATCAATCAATCAATCTTTATTTATAAAGCACTTTTCATACAGAAAAAATGTAGCACAAAGTGCTTTACATAGTTAAAAGCAGCCCACCCCACCCTCCAACTCACTCCCCACACTCTCAATACACATATATCCCCCCACCCC
>NW_005192769.1:0-1399 GCF_000239375.1 Pundamilia nyererei | reverse complement strand
ATGGAACGATGGGGAGAGAGAGATTAAAGGGGAGCAGATGAAGTGACAGGTTTGTGAGGCTCGAGACAGGAAAGGTCGGAGGTTTGGAGACGGAGGCGCGCGGAGAGCGAGAGGAGGAGAAAAGAGGATTTGTTGACAAAATCACCAAGTTGGAGAAGCTCCTCCTCTCCGTGATGTCGTCGGAACCTCCTTAATTACTAATTTCTCCACATCCACGCCACGCTCTCTCCCTCCCTCTCTCCCTCTCTCTCTCTCTCTCTCTCTCTCCATCCATGCGTCTCTCATCCTGAGCCTCCTTTCTCTCTCCTCTCTGTCTCTCTCTCGGATCACGGAGGTGGAGGACCTCGGAGTTGTTGTTGTGGTTGTTCATTTTTTTTTATTATTTATTCCTGGTTTTGTCGGGAGAGCCGCCACCGGGCATGGAGGATGTAAAAGACCCGCCGACCGTGCACCGGTCCTCCTCCTTCAGCATCAAGAGCCTCCTGCTGCCCTCCAAGTGCGAGCGTGCGGACTCCGCGACGGTCGCGATCCACGGAGCCCCGTGTCTCTCCCCGGGCTCCGACTGCGAGAAGTCTCTGGACCCCCCGGAGGTGGACTCTGCGGCCTCCACGCTTCTAGAGCCGGAGAAACCTGGCAAGGAGGAGCCGGAGGAAGAGGAGGGGGACGGAGGGGGAGGCGGAGGAGGGGACGGCGGCAAGGCGACACCGGAGCAGAACACCGGCGGCGGCAAAAACGGGAAGTATGACAAGCCTCCGTTCAGCTACAACGCGCTGATCATGATGGCCATCCGGCAGAGCCCCGAGAAGCGGCTCACGCTCAACGGCATCTACGAGTTCATCATGAAGAACTTCCCGTACTACCGAGAGCACAAGCAGGGCTGGCAGAACTCCATCCGGCACAACCTCAGCCTCAATAAGTGCTTCGTCAAGGTGCCTCGGCACTACGACGACCCGGGCAAGGGCAACTACTGGATGCTGGACCCGAGCAGCGACGACGTGTTCATCGGCGGGACCACCGGGAAGCTCCGCCGGCGCTCCGCCACCTCTCGGGGCAAGCTGGCGATGAAGCGCGGGTTGCGCTTCGCTCCTCTCGGGCTGGGCATCAACGAGCGGAGCAGCAACCCGCTGTACTGGCAGCTGTCCCCGTTCCTGTCCCTGCACCACCACCACCATCACCCGCACTACAACGGCTCGTCCGCCGGCTTCCTGAACCAGGCGGCCGGCTACGGCTCGCTGCTGCCCGCCGTGGAGCAGCTGAGTAACGGGGAGCTGGGCCGCTCGCTGCCGCTGGGCCTGACGAACAGTTACGGGATGAGCTCGTCGCCGGTCGGGCTGCTGTCCGGTCAGCCAGGATACTTCGTGTCAGGGAGCCAGCACTCGGCGGCCCCGCCGGGGGGGGG
>NW_005192768.1:0-1400 GCF_000239375.1 Pundamilia nyererei | reverse complement strand
ATAAATCTGTGCTTACATCAGAAACGCAGAGAAAAAAGAAGACAGAATAAATCAACTTTAAGCTCTCTGAATGTTCCCCTGCTTTCTTTCTGACAGTGACAAAACGTCTGGCATTTTCACTCAGCAGGGGGAAACAGAATTTAAACGTAGAAAAACAACAGCTTAAACACAAAACGATGTCTCTCGGTGCATTCTTTTGCCGAATTCCAGCTTGTGAACAACCACTTGCGATTGGTCAAAGCAAAAGTGGCGTGCCTGGCAACCATTGTGCCATTGGCTAAAAGTCCGTTAATAGGCCAGTTGGTTGTTGTGGCCTGAGCCCCTGTGACTACAGAGGGCAGTCAGACGTGGTAGGAGATGGTGAGTGTAGATTTACCCCAGTGGAAAACTAAACTTCTGCCAGCTTGAAAGGACTCACATACAATTCACAGGCCTCATACAAGCATAGGCACACACACATCCAGTACAAACACACACATACACACTGCAGTCCAAAGCCTGTGGGGAATTTCATTGAACACAAGGAGCAATAGAATTCCATCACACACGCCAGGGGTTTCATGCCAAATTACCCTTTAATGGGATATTAAATGGCAGGAATCTGGCCGAGTGTTTTTCTTGTTGCTCGGTACCAGATTTCGCCCCGTCTGATATCATATAGATCATTATACGCCAAATAACTCCCAACGTTTCTGCGGGTGGAGACTGAGAGATCTTGGTCAGACGTTTTACATGAGATTGACAGTAGTGCATTTTCTCAGGTTCTACCCTTTATGGACGTTGGTTACAGCTGAGTACAGTAGCCTGATGGTGAATGTAGAGTTCTTGCCAGTGCATCTATTGATGTGGGAAAGCCCCAATAACTGCAACCTAGTCAGCGGCCAACAGCAAGTTCCCAGTAATGAGATTTTTATTTGCCTCTTTAAAGTCATGCCTCTATTAGGTTGAGATACTGTTAATAGCTGTTATCACCATCCTAAAACAGAATAAAAATGGCAGCATGTAGGTGTTAGCATGCTAACATTTGCTCATACACAGATTTTGTGAAGACACTGCATTTCGATGATTTTAGAAACGTTTTGATGTCATTTCTGCACTAAATGCAAAGTGAGAGGACCACAAAATCATTCATTTTGTAGTTGCCATAATTGTACCCATGAAGTATCGTGAAACTCCCCCAAAAGTTGTTGAGATATTGCAGCCTGGACCAAAGTACTTGTGCAACCGCACAAAATTAGAGAAAAAAGCCTTTTAGAAATCATCAGTTTTTTCTTTCTTTTCAGCTGAGGCCGATTGGTCAAAAGCACTGAACTAAGTTAAAAAGTCAACCGTAGAACACTTTCCCCTTTTGCTGCCAGTGAATTCCTGGAACCTGTCCCATACGTTTTCACCAAAAAAAA
>NW_005192767.1:0-1400 GCF_000239375.1 Pundamilia nyererei | reverse complement strand
TGATTGCTATGGAAGTGTGAATGTTTCAAGCACATTTGTATCCAATAAAACAAATGTGCAGTAGAAACATATTTGGGAAAAGGAAATACATTTTATGTCCATAACTGAAATTAGTGCTGTATAGCAATTTAACGTTTCCATCAGCGTTTCTATCAACATGGCAATGAGCAAAGAGGCAGAACTGTTATCAAGATGATATCATCCAAAACAGCAGCATTTGGTCCTGCAATCACCATTTTTACTTATTAGAAAAAGCTAACAGGAATCCTGCATTAAGCCACCTATTTAACAAGCTCCAACATGAAGTAAAGAGAACTTCGTAATATAGAAAGAAAGAAAAAAGAAAGGGAAAGCTACAGAAACTATGAAATATGATCATTAGAAGATCAAGAAAGATAAACATTGGCAAACACAATAACAAACCAGGAGACAGAAAAAAAAACTTATATGAACCCCTAAACAAAAACATTATCATTTAATAAATCATATCTGTAACTTGTACCTCAGGTATACATTGTAGATAATTATTTATGCTTTAAAAATGTGCATTTATTATTAAAGAATAACAAAGATCTTTAGCATCATGCTTATTTTTATGCATGATTAGCAATTTATGAAAATATTGGCTTCCCCTCCAAGAGTGCTAACGAGAGTGTGTTCGAGTCGCGTGTGTGACTGAAGACAACATTTTTGTTTGTTGTTGCCCTTCCCCACTCTTGGATTCGCTGGACTTTTTCCCCTTGCACATTTTGTATATAGCACCTGGTGTGTTTGTAAACAAACTGTTCAACCTTTTTAAACTAAGTTCTGCGCTTGAGTTCCTTCCTGCTTTTTGCAGTGTGTATGTTTGTGCATATCGGTAAATTAGTATCCACTAAGATGCCTTATGTGGAGATGAATGAAATAAACAAAGCAAATAGTTGGGGTGGTGCAGAATCACCCTCCCTAAATATAAACTAGGCACAAAGACAAAGTCAGTATTTACTCAGCAGTTTGTCAAAGGGTGTATCTTATGATTATCAGCTTGATACAGTATAGGCTTCCACTTTTTTAATTGAAATTCAAGTGGGTCTTGTCCAATGAATATCTTGAAATGGTACAAAGATAAGTGCTGAAATTCGAAAGGTTAAGAAAAAAAGGTAGGGTTACCCAAAACTGAAATATAACCTAAATTTCAAGATTACACAAAAAGGCCTTTTTCTGGGAACAGGAAGCGGGTTAAAAATTTAAAGCTGTTCTTCAGAGATGGATGCTGATCAACACTTAAAAGTTGGTACAATTGCTATAGTTGTCCCAAACCTTCTTAAATACTACAACCCCCCTGTGTCTGCAGCGAGGGGGTTGTAAAAGTAGTGTTGGAACACACTGTGGTACCGCAACCTTGTGAGTATTATTTAAAC
>NW_005192766.1:0-1401 GCF_000239375.1 Pundamilia nyererei | reverse complement strand
AAAAAAAAAAAAAAGATGTTATGATCAGTTACTCAATATTCAAGTAGCCTTTTTTTAAATAAATACCATTTTACTCTTACATGAGTAATTTCTTGGATGGCTGCTTTTTACTTTTACTTGAGTAAAACTATGTTAAGGTAGTGCTACTTTTACTGGAGTACAATTTTTGGCTGCTCTACCCACCTCTGATTATGAGCAGAGGCTCTACTTTTGGCTCTGTATGATGTCACTGAGAGCAGCAGCTTAGCTACACAGCAGCCCCACCACCTGCTGTTAAACCTTTTTGTCTGTAAGCAGCAGCCAATCAGTTGGTATAAAGCCTGCCTGTGCATTGTGCTGACCCCAGGCCATGTGCGACACTTTGGTTGTTCCTTACCCTTTTATTAAAGAAGTGTACCAACTCACTGTTTTTTTTGTAAAATTCTTTTTTCCATTTTATTTTTGTTTATTTACTTTTTTAAAGGGAAATTCCAGCAAAACTTTGTAGCTTTGTTTTTTAAGGCC
Source organism: Pundamilia nyererei (assembly GCF_000239375.1). NCBI lineage: Eukaryota > Metazoa > Chordata > Actinopteri > Cichliformes > Cichlidae > Pundamilia > Pundamilia nyererei. Next base: position 897 of record NW_005192766.1, on the reverse strand, counting down.
ACTGCTTTTGGTGATTGACCTACCTACCTGTGTGCCAGCCAATGCACAACTTGCATGAAAAACAACAGAGATGCAGAAAGCAGAGTTTGAACAAAAAACAGACTTTATGCATTCATTTACTCAAGTCTATGTCCCAGGATAGAGCTGGATAAAATGACCAAAAACTGCAGCCCATTCTCTGATTAGGAGATTATCAAGTGTTTGGTGGCCTCAAATGTCCTGAGAAAAAAATAAGCATTTGAGAATGTACCCAGTACCATTGAAGACAGTTAGAGCTGAAGAAAGTTTTTTTTTTCTTTTCACTATTCTGAAAACAAAAAGTCAGAATTCTCACACTAATCTCACAATTCTGACATTTCTTGGCATTTCTGAGGTTTTTCAGAATTCACTGAGAAAAAAAGTGAGTGGCCCTAATCCTTGACCTTTCCAGGGTGTAACCTGCCTCTCACCCCATGACAGCGGTGATAGGCTCCAGCCCCCTGCGACCCTGAATTGGATAAGTAGAAGAAAATGGTCCGTCTTTTAAAATGCATGTACAGCCATTACAAGCATACAGACTAATTTCACTTTAGGTCAAGTTTACACCATTACAGTGTTACCCAGTCAGTATCACATCACTTTGTTGTTGAATTTCAAATTAAAAGTCTGCTGAAATGTCATAAGTGCAGTTTTTTTCTTCACATTCAGAATGCCATTATAAGGAAACCTCGTGTTTCCACGGACTCATTTCACTTTAGATCAACAGCACACACCTCACCGTCTTACTCATTCAATATTAAGTCAATCTGGTTTTTAATTTTACTTTAAGTGAAAAGTATACACCTTCACAGTGTCACTCAATTAATATCAAATTATTTCAAAAATAATATCAGTTTGAAATCTGACTTCTTTTTTTTT
>NW_005192765.1:0-1401 GCF_000239375.1 Pundamilia nyererei | reverse complement strand
AAGCGGCTGCCAAGGAGTGAGCCGGTGTGAGCCGGTGTGTACCTGGACGCCCATTCCCAGACACAAAGAACCACCAACGCACCGATGTCTGAGGGAGTCCGCCACTGGCAGGGGAAGTGGTGGTGGGGGGAGATAGGCCTCCAAACCTTGGAGGGCCTGAGATGTCCCCAGAGAGGTGGCGCCTGACACCCAACCTGACATATAGACACAGACATACAGGCACACACAGACACAAACATCCATTCCCACCCTCATGCTCTCATATGCACTTACTCCACACTCAACCAACGTGGAGACAGACATAAAGAGACGCTGTACACATGATCACACTCCCCAAGCGTACTCTACAAACCGGGTCTAGGTACCCTTGCCCCTGGAGGGGGGAACTGCACCCAGACCCAGGTGGTGTTACCCTTTTCCCTGCGGTGGGGAGAGAGAGATTGGCATCTTCTTCACACTGCACTTCAGAGGCTAGTTCACCAATGTGTGCCATAAATGTTACAGTGCTGGGACATGTTGCAAGGACCTGCACATTAATGTCACAGCGTCTTCAAAATGGCTTCCATTTGGAAAAAGAGAGTCACGGTACAAAGATGTTTCTGTTGGCTGAGTGTGAAGACAGAGACTGCTGTACAAAGAAATTATCATGAAAGCAGAAACATCAAGAAGAATTGTCCTTCACTGGCAAAGAACAGGCTGAATGTACTTTACCTTATCTATGAGTCTGAGTGTGAGGTTTCCCTTTCCCTTCATTCACATTTTTAAATAGAAAAATCCTTAATGACCGCTCAGTGAAAGGTTGCTGACTTACAATTTAACAAAAGTTGTTAAAAAGGCCAGTAGTGACTAAAAAAAATGAGGCAAAATCGAAAGCAGGAAAGGGCCACAAAGCTGAAACCACCTGCTTTACAGTAGTTGGAGTTAAAAACATTTTATTTACTTTACTCATTTCTGCTTGTTTTTACTTCGTGCCATAACAACTAATTATAACATTTTATGAATTTCATACATAACAAATCACCTAATGGGCAGACAGGTAGGTCACAGTCCAATTTAACCAACTGGAGCCTTAATAATTTCACTGAGCTTCTTTGGTTTAAAGATTTATTTAGGGTTAAAGAAAAGATAGAGTGCGCTATAAATGTTTATTCTGATGCTGCTATGATCAAAAGAAGCATTAATTTTGGTTCAAAATGGGTGGCTGTAGCAGAGCAGGTCAGCCACTAATCAGAAGGTCGGTGGTTGGATCCCAGGCTGCCAACTAACCCCACGTTTGCTGCCTACTGGTGGTGGTCAGAGGGCCCGGTGGCGCCAGTGCCCGGCAGCCTCGCCTCTGTCAGTGCGCCCCAGGGCAGCTGTGGCTACAATGTAGCTTGCCATCACCAGTGTGTGAATGTGTGC
>NW_005192764.1:0-1401 GCF_000239375.1 Pundamilia nyererei | reverse complement strand
AGAGTGCAGCTGGATACCATTCAGTCTGAACTCAATGCCCCCACACAGTTCAAGGCAAGTGTGTTGAAACTGTGGCTGCACAGTGCTATGTTCTTTCAAACAATTAGAGTCGCTATGAAATATTTTTGTAATCAGGTATTCTATCAATTCTCCATTGACTAATTGAGTAATCGCATAAATACGTTTGCCTTAATGAGGAAATAGAAATTATTCAAAAGGGGGGGGGGGAGAGATGGGCACCATCAGCAGGGAAATAACCTGGTGCCTGTCCATGAAGAGCTCTCAAAGAATCTTAAATTGCACTCTGAAATAAACTGGAAGCTAGTGTAGCTGCATCAAGATTGGAGTCGCATGTGAAAACTTGGAGGATTTCGTCAGAAGCCTGGCAACAGCATTTTGAACAATTTGCAACCGTTCTAGGGAGGTTTTGCTAAGACGTGTGTGTATAGTGCATTGCTGTATTCCAATCGTGACGAAACAAAAGCATGAATAATCATTTCGAGTTTGGGACATGACACAATGGAGCTTCGTTTGTTAGCTTAGTTTCTCTTAGCTGAGTGCTACAAAGAAACAATGCGAAGACTTTTCATTGAGGATATTTTTGTAATAGTTTTTCGAGTTACTTGATGAATCATTGCAGCCCTAAAATGAATGAACAGTTCGTACAGTTCTTAGCAGCTATTAGACGTCAAACGTGTGTTTGTTTTTTACAGTATTTGTTCTGTCTTTGTCTTACAGGGTCGGTTAAATGAATTAATGTCCCAAATCCGGATGCAGAACCACTTTGGAGCTGTGAGATCAGAAGAGCGTTACAGTGTGGACGCAGACCTCCTCAGAGAAATCAGACAGGTGAGTCGGAACTTTAGCACCTCTGACCTGCAGTTGTTGTGCAGGCATTCACAACATGTGTTCAGTGATTGCTGAAACTCGGCCCAGGACTTAAAAAACACTAAGAAGGAGAACATTAAAGTAACATTTGATACTAAGTTGCAAAAAGCTGAAAGATTATCATGATGTTAACATCCAGTCAGGGTTCTCACCCAGCTTCCTTCACGCGGGTAATCTCTGAGGTGCTGACAGTGAACGACAGAAGTAATCACTCTTGCACAGGTGCATTTTCCTTATTGCAAATAAGTGTAACATTGTAAAAACATTAGCTTCAAGGTCGGTCTCAGAGCTTCTGTGTTGTTTACTGGTGGCTCTAATCTGAGGAAGACTGCTCTAAACTTGTGGATGAAGGCGGAGACAGCTGAATGTTTAAGTTGTCTTCTCCCGGTAACTGAAACACTGTCTCCTTTTCTCTCTCTTTCAGCACTTAAAACAACAGCAGGAAGGTTTAAGTCATTTGATCAGTGTCATCAAAGATGACTTGGAAGACATCAAACTTATAGAGCACGGGCT
>NW_005192763.1:0-1402 GCF_000239375.1 Pundamilia nyererei | reverse complement strand
GAACTTTTACAAAGAGTCGGGAGAAAAAGAGCACCCTTATTTAGCTTTCAAGAGTGGAAAACAGGAAATGCAGTTTCTTTTCAGCACAGAGAGACAAAATGTAAGCTTTGAAGCTGGTTTCAGCACCACGGACAGCTACATAAGAAGCAGACTGCAGTGAGTGAAAGCCGGCGTAAATCTCCCTGTTTAAAATCAGCCAAATAACGGATACAGCAAAGTTTCTTTAAAGAAATATCTAGGAGTTAAGCTACATTGTGTTGCCTAAGGTACACCACTGAAGGACAATAACTACAACACCATTCAAAAGTCTTGAACCACTCGCATAAGTGGAAATGCAGTATATGAGGCAAAAACAGACCTCATTAGAGTTGCGCAGAGTGCAATTCTAATGATGTTTGAATGTTAATATTTGGTATGAGATCACCTTTTAACTTTTTAGCACAGCCTGAACTCTCTTATGCAAACTTTCTTGGAATTTCTTCAAGTAGTCTTCGGCAATAGATCCTGAGGTTTCTTGAAGGACATTTAAACCTCTTCTATTTTGTGTTTGCTAGCTTTTGTTCAATTCTTAGTAAAAAGTATCCCACACTCCTTCAATAATACTGAGATCTGGGCTGTAGGGAGGCCAATCCACAGATAGTGCTCCACTGTGTGTGTTTTTTATTCAGGTAAGAATGGCTTCTCGATAGCCACCAGTTGATCCATGTAACGTTTGTACAGCAAACAGTATATGGATCAACTGAAGGGCCAGAGGCACCCCTCAGGTCCTGCGCCAGGTCCTTGCTGGATTTTATTTTCCAGTTTCCTTTCAGATAATGTCAGATGTTATTCATCTGCCATAGATAATTTTTTTGTCCTGTTACTTCTTCATTTGTCATGTACTTGAATCCGAAATATTATTTAGATCTCTTTATGTTGATATAATATATAATTAAATCATTCAATAGCAACAAAGGTAGATACTGGTACAACGAATTTCAAGATTAAGTATTAGATCAAAATATTCATCAAGAGAGCAAAACCAAAGTAACTCTCATTTTATTAAAAGATCTTAATACCCGTTCTACCAAATTTGAAAAAGGAACCAGAGTTCATTAGCGAGGACGTATCTGAGCAGTCGCACTGAGAACAGTTGTCGTTTTACATTCTGTTCTATGTGGCAGGCGTGCACGAGAGCCATCATCAGCACATTTATCTTAATCTATAATCTAATATCAACATCTGTAGTGACATATGGTGAGCTGCATTAACGCCTGATTTTTAAGGGATTTTGCTGATATTAAAATTAACCATGCTTTAAGCTTGTCTGCTTAAACAGACCCCCACCCCCACTCCACTGGCACGCACACACACACACACACACACACACACACACACACACACACACACACACACACACACA
>NW_005192762.1:0-1402 GCF_000239375.1 Pundamilia nyererei | reverse complement strand
TGGTTGAATTGGTTCTAATGGGCTCTTACAGGTGATGGATGAACTTGTTATTGTTTTGTTGTAGATCCACATTCAGTAAATTATCCTTTCTGGAGTATATTTCACTTGTTATGCAAAGTGGTGAAAAACAGTAAGTATATTTTCTCAAGCATTGTACTTATAGTACTTATACAATTTCAGCTGCTCTCTTATTTTGAAGGGGACATCATCAGCAGATAGACCTGCAGATCGATTTGGTACACATTTTACATCCAAGCTTGAGACTGGAACTAGAAGTACATGAGAGTGTGAGTGAAGTTCACTCACCCGTACTGTCAAACTTCCCTGTAATCGAATAATGTCATTTATTGTCTGGAGAATATACTGGTACTGCTTGTCAGTGTACTCAAATCGATTGCCGAACACCAAACAGCAGATGATGTTTGAGACTGCATTATTAATCAGGTTCTTAGCATTAAAGGGTTTGCCTGGAAAATGAGAAGAAAAACACCTCTTTAAATATACTAAAATAATAAATAATCTTTTTTAGAAGATGATGGGGGCCAGCTACATGGCAGGGCTCAGTTGGGAACAAATGGGACCAAATTTTTGAAAATTGCAAGTGGTTCAAACATTGAAAAATGTACACACTTCATGAGGCCTAGAAATAAACATTGGTGGATTAGAGAAAGATTGTTTCAAAACATAACAAATAATTGTTAATCTAAAGAAAGAATTGGCGCTATATCAATAAAGCTAAAATCAAATGAACAGGATATAATGCATGTCAACAAGTGGAGAAACAGTGGGTGCTGTTTGGCTTCTGATTAGAACCCCTTGTTATAACATAAATCAGGTGATGAGCCACAGGTAAAGGAAAGTCTTTAGTACTCCGAATCCTCTAATGTCATATGGTATGCAGGGTGAAATTATATTTAAATTTTATAAAACATGAAAAACATAAATAACATGTCACTATATTGTAAAAAAAGAATGTATGCCTTGGTGTTCTGCAAAAGCCTCTGTGAGATACTGGCACTCCTGCTGGATGGATGACTCCAGGGTCTTCTTCCCCAGACCAAAGTTTCTGAATGTGTGAAGAGCAAATCTCCTCTGTTGCATCCAGGGATAACCATTTGACATCACAAGACCTTTGGGAAATAAAAAAATTATGTAGACCTGATCTTTAGATCTTTAGAGGGAAAAATGCAACCATTTTTATCAAACACTACCTTTATTCCCTGAAATTGATTCAAATAAGGGCATAGTTGGGCGATCCATGAAGTCTTCTCCTTGGTGAACCAGGGCTTCTTTCACAAGTTTGTAGCCATGAACGACCACAATCCTACCACCAAAGAGTCGAAGGCTGAAAATGTTTCCATATTTCTCTGCAAACTGAACACAGACGGCATATTGTTGTTTT
>NW_005192761.1:0-1402 GCF_000239375.1 Pundamilia nyererei | reverse complement strand
GAAACTAGTAATACTGGTGAAAAAATAAATTGATATAAACTTGTTGATACAACTTAATATGACATGACATTAATGATCGTTTTGTGTTTCTGCTGTATTTGAATGTTCAGTGATGGATGATGAAGACAGTTAAACAACAAAGATATTATTACTAAATTATTGTTTGTGTGTGACTGTGTGAAACGTTCATCTTCTGTAGGTTATCAAGTAGAGGGTCAGGACTTTCTACTGAATGAAAATGCAATACAAATACTTGAAACTGACAACACAGAAGAATTTACTGTCACATGTCATGAGTCATATTCTGGTGCACAGCAAAATCGCCTGTGTCAAATAGACACTGTGAGTGTTAAATTAACACTTTTCAAAGTGTTATATTTTTAACAATGCCCTAGTGTTATTTTAACACTGTACAGAGTTAAAGATTAATACTGACCAGTGTCAACAATATTCTACACTGGTGTTAAGTGTTAAAAAATTAACACCAAATAGGTAGTACTTTACACTAGCCCTGGTGTTTAAAAATTTAACACTGAATAGTGTTGATTTTCTAACACAAACACTAGTGTCAGTCAAATCATCAATACTGCCAGATTACAATAAATAATCTCTGATATCTCTACTGCTACAATTAATTAGAATGTATTCACAGCTACAGACACTCTACCCATAAAAAAATAAAACACAAAACAAGAGTGTTCAAAAATACTCTATATTCAAACAGCAGATACACCACAAATAAACCGTGCATAACAATATACAAAACTACAATATTGGACAATCTACATTTTGTTATTAGAAAATTGCCCATTGTAAGGTATAACACACAACATTATCTACATGGATCAGTGCAACAGCATCCAGTTTATCCTCAATAACAAATGCATTTATTAAGTGACCATTGATCATTTCTTCAGTCTAAATTATTTAGATCATGCACAAGCGGCTTTAAATACATCAAAACACACAAGAAAACATGCTCTACAGGTTCAACTATTTTCCATTTTTGCTCAAAATGTCTCATCCTTTAGATTCTGTTAAGATATGACAATGGATTTTCAAGCTGTTCAAAACATTCAACTTTATCCGAGGTTTCTCTTGATGACAAACATTCAACAACAGATTGTTTTGCATGTGCTTGTATGTCATTAACCCTTTCCTCCAATGAACCAACTAAACGCTACTTTCAGAACTTTTGAGGATTGTAGTTGAGAAATAACAGTCCTGTACATGTCTAGTATTTGCCTGTCTTGAGATTAGCTACAATTACAGGCTGTGAAACAGAGGTTCCATCATAAGGTGCAGGTGTGTTGTCAAAGGAGCTTGCAAAGAAAAGCGTCTGGACTTCTTTAAGTTGCTTGAAGACGTTTCACCTCTCATCCGAGAAGCTTCTTCAGTTCTA
>NW_005192760.1:0-1403 GCF_000239375.1 Pundamilia nyererei | reverse complement strand
TTCCTTCCCACTGTCGCCAAAGTGCTGCTCATAGGGGGTCATATGATTGTTGGTTTTTTTTCTGTATGTATGAAGTGCCTTGAGGCTAATTCTGTTGTGATTTGGCGCTATATGAATAAAATTTAATTTAATTGAATTATTTCCTGAGCTCATGAATAATTTATTGGGGCGATAAATCACTCAGTTTGACATGAGGGGTATAATATCCCTCCTCGTCTTGTTTGCCGAACCAAAGAAGTAGAACAGTGAATGTGTGGCAAATTGTGCTAGCTCACAATTAGCTCCTGAAGAGGAGAGGACACAGCTGGCCCCAGCAGCTTTCAAAGCTGATGTGGACTTACTTTGGATTCAGGACAAAAGAAGGCAATAAAGACTATGACAAGAGGTATTCAGTCTTTAAAATCTGCACCGCCAGAGTCAAATACCCGCGTAACACAACAAATTTGTGAGCATGTGTCTTGCAACCATAGCAACGTAGCATCAAATGCTAATTTTAAAACCAAATGAGGTGATCCCGCTTAACGGACAATTGAAGAAGTTAACCTTTCGATAGTACCGGTCATATGGTAACTTGAACCGAACTAAAGCGCAGTAACCCAGAGTGGAGGCAAAAATAACATTTCAACAAGGTAATACAAGGGTACACTTAGCAGTGGCAAATGCACAGTGGCTTGGCTAACGTGGTGTGGTAAGGTGGCGGTGAGCAACAAGGGAAATAGGGCAGCAAGGTCAACTGGAGTGTGGCAGGTATGTACTGGTCACACTGAGGAGAGAGGTGAACAGTTAGAACGAGAGTCCAGGTGGTTTTCGGAGAAGGTGAGTATGACAGATTTTCCCAGCTTACTTGCAGGAGAAGTGATAGAGGTGTTGAGGGAGAGGATTCGAGGAGGCGAGACTGCTGACCTGGGTTCCGTTGATTCCGAGGTGGCGAGTACTGCAAGTACTGCATATTAAACCTGCTCAACACTGGCCCCAGCCAGTTTCTTTCACAATAGATCATAAGAAAATCATTATAACTGCTTATTCTACTAAAAGATCAAAGAGAAAACAAACATTCTAATCAATTAAGCTTAAGCATACAAGCAATTACTTATGAATAAATTTTATCATAGCTAAATCAAACTCCCAGAAAGTCACAACATGATCATAATTTTCTCTCCCCAACCTAGTCAGTTGTTTGTCCCCTTTTATTCATGCTAACCCACAGTCACTAATTCACACACATTCACTCAAAATAAATGTCTATAATTTTTGGGTCTGGATTGACATGGGGCAATCCTTTTAGACAGGAACTCCCAGGTTGCCACAGGTGGCTTCTCCTCAGCCAGTTGCAATCTGGAAAAGGTCACCTTATATTTGCTGTCCCGAAAAAATTTCAGCGCTGTTAATTCAATCTTGCAGGC
>NW_005192759.1:0-1403 GCF_000239375.1 Pundamilia nyererei | reverse complement strand
AACAGGAAGTGATGCCACAGAGAGAGCCAACACCAACTGACAGCACCGTCCACTTTGTCCATGTGCTCTGCTGAAATACTGACCCAATGAGGTCAGACTGGACTTCCTTTCACCAGCTGACTCTCCACGCAGGATGTGTCTGGCCAATAAAATTGCACCAGTAGTCTCTCCAAATTATAATCATATCCCATTCGACCAACCGTGGGTTCGTATAGAGCTGACTGGAAAATAATTTCTCTGCAGCTTTGGCTTCATCATTGCCTTTTATTGAGCAATGCTGCTGCCATCAAGTTCAAAACGAGCTCTCAGTTTAAATATCTGACATATTTTCTGTGTTCTGCTGTGAATAAATGTGACTTTATCTGGCATGAATTCAGAATCTGGGTGTAACAGATCATTGTTTACAATTAGCCTGTTACAGAAACCAGTTTCTGCTTAAACAGGTTTTTCTCTCCCATACAAAGATCTAACAACATTAACCGTTGGTCCTCACCCAGCAGGTTTTCTCCCACTCGAAGCACCAGACTCTTTGTTCCACTGACTGAAGTGTGTAGTCATCCTGCAGCCGCTCTTCTCTCACCTGTTGGGACTCGTCCTGAATTACTTTCAGCTCTAAACGAGCAGCTTTTATCCCACAGTTTCACTCACACTGCATCTCTCACGCACACACATGAATGTTGTGAACAACCTGTTCAGCACTCTGAGAGTCACCTCACACATTTTTAAGTTCCCCTTTATCCACAGAGGCTCGGCAGGAAGCTTCATAGAAAGTGAAGTAGAGCCTAAAAGTCTATAATATGTGAAACATGTGTCAAATGTGTCCATCATGAAAGATATCAGGTCATCTTGAGCCACAAAAACATTCCTATCATGAGGTAGAAGCTGGAGTCAGTTTGTTGCAGACGTTCATATATCCGATATTTATCCAGTGTGATATTATTCTGTTATCATATGTTGCCTTATATATGTAATCAAAGTAGTTGAAGTATGATACTGCTGTAGATCATATTATAACCTTTAATATAGAGTGTGTGATCAGTATGTAGTTTTAGTTTGCATTATACTTCTGACTTAAAAGAGTGTGAAAATCATTAGATCTATTTGTTTGACCTGTATTACTTAACACTGTTGAATGTGTTACATTGTTTCTTGACATGTTTTACTGCTGAATCATGAAGAGAATGTTGTGTGCAGAGGACCTTGTGCAGATAATGGAAGAGACAGACCCCCACCTTTCAGAAGAGCAGAAAGACAGGGAGCCGAGGTCATAACTAAGAGAGAAAGAATGTGAATGTTTAGGCTTTTACGACTAGGTGGGGGCCACTAGAGACTATAAAAAGCTGAGCAACCCGTCACCATTTTGAGACTTAAATAAAACCATGCAGGAAGCATGTTTTAATCGT
>NW_005192758.1:0-1403 GCF_000239375.1 Pundamilia nyererei | reverse complement strand
GCACTAATTTGTCCGGCGCCTGGACATTTTTTCTCTAGCCACTGCTCGTCAGCAGTGAGTTTTGTTGATTTATTACCCTTTTTTTTCTTTCTCTATTTTTTTTTTTATTAGCTCATAGATATATTTACATTTACACACACACACACACACACCCGTGGTGCTTTCTCTGGCACGAGGAATGGGAGAGGCTATTAACACAGCCTTCTACTTTCAAGCTAATCTTGAAAGCGGTGTTAATTTTATGTGATGAAGCACAACCTTTTTCCCGTTCCACCAGTACTTGAGCAACCAACGGTAAACAATTTGGTGGAGTAGTTCAGCCTTCTTAATGTGCTGTAAAATCAACTTACTCCACCAACAAAACAGTAAAACAACAGATCATACGTGTAATGAGTATTATTCTGGGCAACTCTGTGTCTTTCTACATTTATTTGCTCGGAGCCCTTTTTCAGGCGAGCCACGTAATACTTGCTCCAAGCCCTTTTTCAGGCGAGCCACGTAACCTTCTACCAGTCCTTTTTCAGACGAGAATGTTACTAACAGGCGAGCTACATAACCTCTACCAGTCCTTTTTCAGACGAGAATGTTACTAACCTGTCGTATTTTGACGTGAAACTATTTTATGTACAGACCACAGGTTGCCTCAGTCGTTTTTCGCAAAATGTGGGTGAGTGTTAAATATTCACCTGAGTTATTGTGTGGTTGTTTTGGTTCCCTCCCTCAACCCCCGAAGTCGTGGAGCTTTTATAAAAACGCTGGCCAGAACCCGAATTTCACGTCTCTGGACTTTTTTCCTCTGCCTGGAGAGGAGTTGTTGACAGCGTGGGCTTCTCACGACGTCAGGACTTGATGAAGGTTTCCTATTGGAGCATGAAAAAAAATATCAATGTCCCTCCGGCTCGAAGGACCAATTAAATGTTAGAGATTCTTTTATCAAGCACTCAGATGTAATGAAATAACACTCAGACACTTCAGCAGTTTAACGTGCATGGGTGAAACCTCAAAAGAGATTCACACCGTGGAGCAGCTTGCTGCCTTTATTTATACACGCAGGAAGCATACAAAAAAGGAAATATCATGGTTATCTTGTCAAGCAAGCAGGTGGGATTTCTCAAGAACTTTGTATTCTCTACAAGGTTGTTTCTTGCTCTTGGGTGGCGGTTTCCTGCTGCTGACAATTAATGTGAAGGCAAACAGTTTCCGTTACAGAGTAGAGAGCCAGCAATTAAAATATGCAGCTGTTTGAGTTCTAGACAGAAATATAAACACTCTAAGCTGATTATTATATGAATAATAAAACCTTTAAAAACAAAAATCCTCTGACAACAAGGGACAGTGCTTCCTGTGAGGCCATCTTAACGACACCAGGGCCTGTGCTGTTGGCTGAGGCCATCCACATTTCA
>NW_005192757.1:0-1403 GCF_000239375.1 Pundamilia nyererei | reverse complement strand
ATTATGTTGAAGCACAGTACGTATCACTCCGCGAGGCTCCTGACTACGACAGCTGTAATGCTCCAACAATCCATCAAGAGTAGCGGCTTCGTAGCTTAGCAAAGTCGTGCTACAACAGATTTTCGAGCGCCGTGTACATAAAATCCATTCGAGGTCAGTAAACACAACCAGAATTCATACATAACGCACACCGGATTATAAGCTGCACGGTCCATTTTTCAGAAAATCAAAGGATTGATTTTAAGTGTGCCGTATTTTCCGAAAAACGCGGTAATAACGACGGCCCGCTAGCATGCGATTAGGTGTATATCTGACGGACGAAAGCTAAACCAGTTCCACACCAGTGAAGCTGCAGCATTTTTACAAACCAGTTCTAGTTCATCGGTTTCATTTAACGATCCACTTTCGCTCTTCTTATTCTCCGTCGCCGCCAAGCTTTTTCCTCCATGTGCGTATGAAAACAAAGGCACTGCGCATGCGTGTTTTACCCATATTCTATCGCGATATTTCATAGTCTTGTCATTGCCTAACATTATACCGGTATTGTCGTGAACGGTATGATATGGCCCAGCCCTACCAAGCAGTCTGGACGTTCTCCTCTGACAAAGCATTTTCACCCGTCCCACTGATTACTGGATGGTTCCTCTTTTTCCATCCCGTTCTCTGTAAACCTTAGAGATGGTTGTGAGGGGAAAATCCCAGTAGATCAGCAGTTTCTGAAATACTCAGACCAGCCTGTCTGGCACCAACACTCATGCCACTTTCAAAACCCTTTTCTTCTGCATTCAGATCCTCATTTTGAACTTCAGCAGGTAGTCTGGACCACGTCTACATGCATAAATGCTTTGGGTTGTCGCCATATGTGTAGCTGATTTTCGTTAACAAAGTGGCCGCTGAGTATAGTTGGCTGGCCTAACTCAGGTCGGCAGAGCACCATTAACTGCCAGAATCAGTTTCCCCTTGCTGACACCTGCTGAAGTTGCCTTTTCTTGTCTCTTCACTAGATTACACATTCACATCACAAGCACTGATTTAAGGCCTCAAATTCTCCTGTTTAATGAGAATTAATTCACTGCTGTTTTAAAATTCCCTCTCAGTACACAGTAAGTCCCCAGCTGCTGAGTAAATTAGTTGAAAGTCGATTGGAAAGACTGTAAATAATCTTGATAATCCCAAGTACTTCTCTACGGAGAGTGTTTGGAATGGAAATGTCTCAGAAAGTCGCTCTTATATGCTACGCGGTTTGACGTTTTAATTGTCAATATTGGAGAATTGTTCCATGCTAAACTTTATTTTGAGGTTAATTATAAAACCACTGGAGCATATTTCAACTGTCTTTCCTTTTTTTAGGGGTTTTTAGGCTTTTTGCCTTATGCAGATTGTCTGTTTAGTGTGTGTGTGTG
>NW_005192756.1:0-1404 GCF_000239375.1 Pundamilia nyererei | reverse complement strand
AAGCCTGGAGTCGCACACCCCCAGCTCTAAGAGGAGAAATGGGGTTTGTAGGAGGGTTTTCTGCCTGCTGTTGCAGCTCCGTACCTGCAGGGAGCAGCGCTGCTTCACCTCTCTCCTCACCTCTGCATTAACATCTGACTCTTGCTCTTGCAGAACCTCGGTTACGCTCCAGACTTTGTCCAGGTTGCTCTGGCTCCCTTCATCAATGACATCCACAGGAAAGGTGAGTAAACAGCACAGCGGGAAGTGTGTTTCCATAGCAACAGGTGATCTCGTGATGAACGACAACCTCCTCTCTCATCAGGTATCCGCGTGGTCAGTAATGCGGGTGGCGTGAACCCTCTGGCCTGTGCTGAAGCCATACAGGAAGTAACCAAGAAGGCCGGCCTTGAACTCAAGGTTGCCGTGGTGACCGGTGATGACCTCATGCCTCATGTAATGCGCCTCTGACATCATCACTCCCTATTTAGTGTGATTGATTATACGTTTAATCCTCTCCTTTCTTCTTCTCTTCTCTCAGAGGAGCAGCCTGTCTGACGTAAAGATGCCGGACGGCAGTGGCAGACAGCAGCTGCCTAAAACCCTGCACAGCATGAATGCCTACCTCGGGTACGGACGCCCTGCTTCGTGTTACAGATTTCAGCTGGAGCCCAAACAGCTGCTGAAAACCTCTGCCATGTCTCCATTTCCAGGGCCGTCCCTATCCGCCGCTGCCTTGACCTCGGAGCGGACATCGTGGTGACGGGACGCTGTGTGGACAGCGCCGTGGCCCTGGGGCCGCTCATGCACGCTGTAGGTTTTTCATTTCTAACATTTATTGGAATTCATTCAGCATTTCTCGAAGAAGGGATCACACTTTGTCATCCTGCTGCACATTTTTGTTTTTTCTTTCCCTTTTGGACATCATGAGAGCCACAGTGAGGGTCAGGAACGAGCAGGCGTGCAAACAGCTGCAGTTCCGTTAGTGGCCACTTGAGGCAGACTTGATTCAAACACACTTATTTATTTACCTTCTACCAACAATCTGTTCGTGTGTTTGCTTGAGTCGCCGCCAGAGACGTGATGTCTGTGTGTGTTTCTTATCTGCTGCAGTTTGGATGGGAGAGAAACGACTACGACCTGCTGGCAGCCGGAAGGTACACGCACGCACACACACGCGCACACACACAGACATGCATGGACACACACGCACAGACAGCGGTATTTGTGACACTATGTTAGGTGTGGGTCAAAAACTGTAGTTAAAACCTTGAATTAAGATTAAAGTTAACAAATAAAATACCAAAAAGTTGCAATAAAACAAAAATTTAAATTAAGACTCCAAACTGTTAAAAGCCACAAACAGTGAAGCTGAATAAATTTCAATTAAGCTTTTGCAAATAAATACAATTTAAATAATGTTAT
>NW_005192755.1:0-1404 GCF_000239375.1 Pundamilia nyererei | reverse complement strand
ACTAATGCATAAAACCACCTGTGTGCTTAACACAGTCAACAGTCTCACCTTTTTTTAGTCTGTACTGATTTTTGGCGTTCAAAACCAGCGACCCTTCTCTGAACTCGATCCCCATCGCAAAACTACAACAAGGAAACGGACATAAGTGCTCTGAATTTGAGGACGTCCGAGAGAAGAAAGCCCCTGTGGGTACTTACCCGAGGTTTTTGGTCAGCTTCTGCGCGAGCTCCGGCTTCTCTTTCTTCACGTACTCCATGACTGCATTGTATGCGTCACAGATTTTGACTCCTGTGGAGGACATGCAGGAGGTTTACACACAGACAGCACTGACACACTTCCCTCCTGCAGCCGAAAACTCATTAACAAGTTACAGTTCAGGTTCAGTGAAAATGTAAAATATGTGATACTGATTTTCATAATGCAAGACAGCCTGATTTTATTTTATTTTTTAAAAAAAAACAAAAGCACAGCTCCCCCCAAAGAGCCAGCGCTAAACCGATGTCTGACCTTTGACCTTGAAGCATTGCATACGCATTTCTCTGACCTTTGGCGCTGTCAATGAAGGTTAATAAATACCCTCATCCAGTGTTAGCAACTTGAGCTGTTATATGCAAAACTTGAACATCTTAGACTGTGAGCACTAGACTGCTAACAAACAAATCGACCAATGGAACAGATCCCATCCCTCCAAGAAGCAGCAATGAGCATTTTTTAAAGATGCTACTCAGGTGACCTGAGTTTTTGCATTCGCACAAAGACTTTATTCCCAGTGCTTCAAACTACGAAGCCCTGCACTGCGCAAAGATTACAGAACAGAGCACAAACCAGCACAAACCAGCACAAACCAGCTCGCTCCCAGTTATTCCACTGCCATTCTCCTAAACTCACCGTGCTTGAGCTCCTTGAGCAGCTCCTCTTCCACCTGCAGCAGGAAGTTGTAGTTGTCCTGCATCTCCTGAGAGGGGTCCACCATGAGTGTGCGCACCAGGTTGGAGCAGTACGACTTGTAGCGGATCCCCATGGCACACGTGATGGCACCAAAGTGCATGTGGTTCTTATCGCTGCGCAGAGAGGGAACGATAGAGGGTCATTGATAACTGGTCTCTGCTCCTCATCTTGTCCTGTTGACTGAATCTATAATCTGTGAGCTGTACTTAGGCAGCATTTAATAAATCCTAGTGTTTTCCTACCCGATTTAAAACAAACAAAATGTTCAAGAGTAGCTCAGTATTTTAGGGAATATGCTGCTTTGTTTCTGAGTTTAGAGATGATTAGCACAACTCATCTATCTGGGTGCTAAACAGGTGTGTCGCCAGGTATGTTAGCTCTGCACTGAGATCCACCTGAAAGCATCTCTGAAGCTCATTAACACTCGAATACTTTAATTCACATCAAAGATTAAAC
>NW_005192754.1:0-1404 GCF_000239375.1 Pundamilia nyererei | reverse complement strand
CATGATGAAGATGGTTGAATGTGTGCTGCTTTGTTTTCATGAATCCCATTAAAAACACACTTACACTTCCTCAGACCTGGTCTCAACCATCGGACTCCAGCAGGCTCCACCCTGAAAGGAGGAGGGGAGTCAGAGGAGCACAGTCAGCATGCACACATGGACATTACATGGCTCTCACACACACACTGTTACACACTGATAAAGGAACAGTCCAACATTTTCACAGATACACTTCAATCCATCCGTGGATCAAACTGCTGATGATTGGACTGATCCTAGATCAGTACATCACTGTATTTAATGAAATATGACTGATTCAAACTGTGACCTTCATTATCTTTATATTACTCTTCTGTTTAGCTCGAAAGGAGACCTCCCTGCCTTTGCTGCCAGCTGGTTTTCTCCTCTTGGAAACACATTTAACATGGCTGACACTTTATTAGGTACACAGTGGCCACTGTCTCAGGTACAGTACACCTGTGACCTAATAAAGTGGCGGTCACTTGTTTATGAGCCATCTCCCTTCAGCTTTTGTAGCCGACCTGTTTACCTCCAACTTTGTATCAGCAGCAGCGAGCCACAGACCGAGTCCGGCAGGAGCAACAATCCCACCACAACTTCTCCAGAAATGACATCGTCTGGTTTCATTTATTTTATTTCCACACAGAACAGACTGGATGTTATCAGCACACAGAAATCACATGAACTTGTGCATTAAAACATGTTAGTGGATTATCCACCAATAAATGAGGAGATGTTGGACGTGTTAACAGATGACAGATTAGGCCTGGGTCTGTAATACTGTTAGCAAACAGAATATTAACCAGGAACAGCTCATTCATTTCCATCATTTAAGTTGGCTAATACAAACCACACCTCATCTCCTAATGCACTGAGCTTTCCTTATCGCTGACTCTAACAGAACGCTGGGTCCATGGTGTCCCTCCCCCTGCTGAGAAGGTGCAAACAGCTGCCTTCTTTGCTTCACATACATCAGTCTGTCCACTGTCATTCTTTCCATGACTTTCCCTGGATGAGATGTTAGAGCTTTAACCTATAACCTGTGGTCTTAGTGGGGTCTTTCTGCTTTCACAGTTCTTTCCAGCTTCCTGATATATTCTATTATAGAAGAGCAGCAGAGCTTCCTCTAACTGCTTCATCATGATGTAACACACCAGATCCTTCCCAGCTGGAGTCATTTTTATGCTTTTAAGAGCTACTTTGAATTCAAACATTACGAACTGAACATTAGAACTATCCTCTTCTCCAGGATTTTCCTGATTAAACATTTCAACATGATTCATTTTTGTTCTCTACATCTGCCGTCATCACTTCAATTATTCCCACTGTGGATTTGATCATATTGTTTGCCCAGCATCTCTACATTTTCCCATCCATACTACC
>NW_005192753.1:0-1404 GCF_000239375.1 Pundamilia nyererei | reverse complement strand
CAAGCTTAAATGCTTCTGAAGCTTTATTTGGCCATCACCACTCCTCACAAGAATATAGGGCACGTTATTCATTCAGAGCCTGCAGGCCTACATAAACAGTTCCAATATTGTGACTTACATTTCTCTGTAAAATGCTTCACATGTACAAGCAGCAATCGACTGTGAATCAGACCAAGCCTCGAACTGAGAGACCATCAGCATGGCTGACCTGGTTGTAACTGATCCAATATCGCTGGTACAGTGCGTGACTTCTCGCTTGTAGGCAGGCTGTTAAATAACATGTCTTCATCTTAAGAACAATACGTTTGAATTGATCTTATCTTATAATGAGTTTTACCCGCCTGAGAACTGAGTATTTTTGTTTTATTTTGTTCTCATTTTTACAAAGAAATTAATCTTTTATTTTTATATGTCATCTTATTGAACTAGGAATAATCTTTTTTTGATATTTAGTCATTAACCATAAAATGACTTTATTAGTTGTAATCTTGCTCACTGATGTCATATATTTGTTGTTTTATTATAACCTGAGCCGAATAACTGAAACATAGTGAGCATTAGCGGAAAATATTCTGAGTTGTTACTAAAATTAATTTTACCTGTTACTACATCTGTGTCAAGTCAGTGACTGTTTTCAGACACTGAGTGACTGATGAGACTCTTGTGTGTCTGATATGTATTAATGTTAAACATTAACTGTGTATCTTTATAATATATACTGTGTGTATGATGGATTTGTACGTTTTCTCCTCACATGTTGATGAGTCATTATACAGAGACATGAAAACCTGCAGATCCTGCAGTTTGGGGAAAATCAAATCCAACAATTGTAATCACGTTCAAGTGTCAGTAAACGTGGCATAAATGTTTTCTATGTTTTCTCTTTTGAGAGCGTTTCATCGATGTGATTTTTTTTCACCTGAAAACCTAAAAATAATAAATGTATAAGCAATAAAGTGCACAAAATGCCCGATGTAGCAAATATTATGGGACTACAGATGAAAGTTGCCTTATGGCTGACTCTGGCATATTTACATATGATACATTTACATGATATATTTATTAATATTTATTGTTTCTTTGAAAATAAATAAATAAAATTTTCAAATCATACAATTTAAAAGTTATATTAAAATTGATATCTCATTCTTTTATGAAGAAGAAGAAGATTTAATAAACAAAATAAATAAACAATTTGACAATTGATGGTTCATGTAAGCGGACAGCTAATGTTATCATACACAGGTCTGTTTTTGATGTTGTTCTTTTAACCCTTTAAAGCCGGTTGGAGCGGACACACTCCATTTTGCGTAACTATTTTTAAATCCCGGTAGCACTGCAACTACGTAAGTTAGAGCAATAATTTTTTTTGCATATGAAACCGGAGGAGTTGTACTTACATCT
>NW_005192752.1:0-1404 GCF_000239375.1 Pundamilia nyererei | reverse complement strand
CTTCATGTCTCAGCGTTTGAACTACTCCAAGGGGCGACTATCTTCTCCAAACTCGATCTCCGTAATGCATACCACCTGGTTTGTGTTCGTGAGGGGGATGAATGGAAGACGGCGTTTAACACCCATTTGGGGCACTTCGAATATCTGGTCATGCCATTCGGACTCACCAACGCCCCCGCTGTCTTCCAAGCAATGGTTAATGATGTGCTGCGTGACTTTATTAATCATTTTGTGTTTGTCTATTTAGACGACATTCTCATCTTCTCTAAGACTCGAGCAGAACATGTGAAACAGGTGCGACTGGTGCTGCAGCATCTGCTGGAAAATCGACTTTTCGTCAAGGGTGAGAAATGCCAGTTTCATGTTCAGTCTGTGCCGTTTTTGGGGTTTATTGTGGAGGAGGGGCGGCTACGAGCCGATCCTGCTAAGGTGAAGGCAGTGGTGGAGTGGCCCGAACCCAAGACGCGTCGAGAACTGCAAAGGTTTATCGGGTTCGCCAACTTTTACAGGAGGTTCATCAGGAACTTTAGCCAGGTGGTTTCTCCCCTCACACAACTCACTTCGCCCAAACTGCCCTTTCTATGGTCTAGTTCTGCGCAGCAGGCATTTGCTCGTTTGAAACAACTGTTTTCCTCTGCTCCCATTTTGATCCAGGCTGACCTCACCCGACCATTTGTGGTGGAAGTGGACGCATCGGATTCGGGGGTGGGGGCTGTTCTCTCCCAGCGGGTGGGTGGCAAGCTGCATCCATGTGCCTACTTCTCTCGACGGCTGACCCAAGCGGAACAGAATTACGACGTGGGCGATCAGGAGCTCCTCGCCATCAAGCTGGCCCTGGAGGAATGGAGGCACTGGTTGGAGGGAAGTGAACACCCCGTTGTGGTTTGGACGGACCATAAGAACTTGGCGTATATCCAGGCAGCTAAACGTCTTAACGTACGTCAAGCCAGGTGGGCCCTGTTCTTTACACGTTTCAATATCACTATAACCTACAGACCAGGATCACGCAACACGCCAATTTGCACCACACACGGATGACGGAGAGAAGCAGAGACCCATTCTGCCCGCCACATGCATCGTGGGAGCTATCACATAGGAGATCGAGAGGATGGTTAAAGAGGCCCAGCAACAGGAGCCGGACCCAGGGACGGGCCCCGACGGACGACTGTTCGTCCCCACAACGGTCCGGGGCAAGGTTATACACTGGGCCCATACAGCAAAGTTCTCCTGCCACCCTGGTAAGAACCGCACCGTGAGTTTCCTGCGACGTTTGTTTGTTGCGGCCTGCCCTACCTGCGCTCGCAATAAGACCCCCAGTGCCCCCCAGGCCGGTCTCTTGCACCCTCTGCCGGTCCCCAAGCGCCCCTGGTCGCATGTTGCTTTGGATTTTGTCACTGGTCTACC
>NW_005192751.1:0-1404 GCF_000239375.1 Pundamilia nyererei | reverse complement strand
AAAATACTCATTTGCCTAATAATTCTGCACTCCCTGTATACACAACTACAGTGCACGGTAGTTTGGGTAACTTTTAAAAAAATGATGTAATGTAACCTGGTAAATTGTCCATGCCATTCTATTGTTCTCTATGGATTGTAGATTGAAAGGCACATTTATGGATGACATTTCTCGAGTCGGGGAGAGTGTGAGAGATACACATATTGACGGGGTCGGGTTATGTTAAAAAGTATAAATTGTTATACTTTGTTCATTGGTTGAAAGGTACCCCACACTTCTTTTTTTTATTGCTTGTTTGTTCTGGTGTATTTTTCATTTGAACTGTTATTCTGCCAGAGTACTCATATTTACAACATGGCAATGAACGCCCCATTGGTGTGTCAGGAAAACTCTTTTGTACGTAGGTTCCTTGAAGGGGATTGGAGTCGTTCTCTTTTTCCACCGCAGCCAAGGGCTAGGAGTTGAAGAGGAGTTGCTGTATGTTTTTGTCATCGATCTGATTTTGAAATAAAGCATATGCAGTGAGAAAGCAACTCCCGGAGTCATCCCTGCCTTAAAGCTGCAACAAATGAAATCATTAAAAATTATTTGGTGTTTTAGTCTCTTTAATTATTCTTTTTTTTTTTAATATATTTTTTCTATTAGTTTTTCTGTTTTCACAAATAGTACATAATTACATAACATAATAAAGTGTACAATTCAGAACCAAAAATAAATAAATAAATAAAAACTAACAAAAAATAAAAATAAATAAACAAAACAAAAACAGACTGATAACTAAGCACAGAACACCAGCTCAGTTCCATCTAAAAAATAAATAAATAAATAAAGAGAGAATACAATACAGTACAATACCTGTGGTCCCAATAGTACGTTGCAGTTTGAACACTCAAGAGAATCCTTGTAACATAATATTAGAAACATCAGGTTCCACATAATTCAAGTATAGTTCCCACACCTTAAAGAATTGATCTATTTTTGAATGCAGTATACGTGTAAGATATTCCAATGGCACTAGATCCAACACTACTCTTTGCCAACCTTTAATAGTTGGTGCTTTTTCATAAATCCATAGTAGTATAGTAAATATAGTAGAGTAGTATATTCTTCCTTGCCGCATAGATGAGAACACAGTGCAATCTCCTATTATTCTTGGATATTAATCGCCGGCTGGGGAGGGCCAGTATGAGAGACAGAGGGTCCACCTCCAATTCACAACTGAAAATCTTCTCCATTTCAGATAACACATTAGACCAATATTCTTGCAATTTCAAACATGACCAGAAGCTGTGAGTTAGGGTACCAATTTCTGTCTTACATTTGAGGCACATTTAATTATTCTTAATCTGATTCCACAAAAGCATAAAGAAAAATAATTGACTGAAAGTCTAAACTCTCTGGAAC
>NW_005192750.1:0-1405 GCF_000239375.1 Pundamilia nyererei | reverse complement strand
GCGATAACTGTGTTTAATGCTCAAATCCCACTTCAAGCTGTTCGAACGAAAAGAAAAACCACAACTCACGCTACCATGAGACAGCTAGCTTAGCCCACATTTACACCACGGCAGTTATTAAGTTAATATGTAAAACATATTTTGCCAAAACGTAACAATTACCATATCACAACGCTTATGGTGAAAATAAGTAAACCACTGGTAATAATAATTCCCAACATCTGGTACGTGGCTGCCACTCGTGTTTTAGTCTCAATTTAGGCTTGCATTAAAATAGTGAGCAGTTAGCTCCAAAATGTGCACCGACTCGTCGACAAAAAACTTCAGTTTTTCAACCGAAATGACTCAACATGGACGCAACATTCCTCTGGTAACAATCGACAGCAGCTCAAAGAATAAAAAAACAAAGAGAAAACATTATCTTTCATTTTACTTGCATATCTTCTTGCTTTGCTTTTCTTCACTTCACTTCGCTTCAGACCTCCGCCATCTTCAGAGTATGTAGTTCAGGTTCACGAACGTACGCCATGATGTCATCAAGCCTCTTAACTTAATAACTTTGACACGGTTTTATTTACTCATAACTTTCTATTCTAATAAAGATCCCTTAAGTAAAAGTTGAATCTGCTTATAATTTTTACGGTGTTTTGACTTGGCTGCTACTTTTGATTTCTATGATTATAAAACTTTTGAGCCCATTGTACTTTAGGGTTTACAGTGTAGAGCACCTGATGAGGTTTCCTGAAGACTCTGGATGTTATTGGGCTGTCTTGCCTCTATACAATTTTGCTAGGGGATTTCCTCCGGTACCCCATCTTTAAGAAGTGGTCCCAAGGGTGTGTTCCAAATATAGGGGGATCACACTCCTTAGCCTACGTGGGAAAGTCTATGCCAGGATGCTGGAAAGGAGAGTCCATCTGTTCATCTGAACCTCGAATGCAGGAAGAAAAATGTGGTTTTCATCCAGGTTGTGGAACACTGGATCAGCTCTTTATCCTCTCGAATATACTTGAGGATACATTGGTGTTTGTCCAAACAGTCTATATGTGTTTTGTGGAATTGGAGAAGGCATTCAGGAGTGTCACTCTGAGTGATCTTTTGGGAGGTAGTGGGTTTGGAGTGTCTGGCCTGTTGCTAAGGGTATTTGGTCCTTATACAGGGAGTGCAGAATTATTAGGCAAGTTGTATTTTTGAGGAATAATTTTATTATTGAACAACAACCATGTTCTGCAGAAACCTACACCTCCAACTCCACATATCACACCGACAGGCAGAGCTCTGCAACCAGTGGCTGACCTTTCTACAAAAAACAAATAGAACATTAGAAGTATTACATTATACAACTTTTCTATAAAACATCAGTGCAGCAATAACAACCATGACCTTAGAAGGATGACTGTGCAAC
>NW_005192749.1:0-1405 GCF_000239375.1 Pundamilia nyererei | reverse complement strand
TGTGACTCTGAAGTGCTGTACTGTATGTTTGTAAGTTTTCTCCCCAACAAACACAACAATGTTGACAAAACGCTTTGCACCGTCAAAGGCAAACCAAAACCAAAGTGCCTTTGGCTTAATTCTATAATACTAGACTTATTCTTCTAAGAAGGTTTAAACTTTGAGAGTGTTTAAACAAGAAAGAAAAGTGTGAAAATGTTCATGCCTGTCTGAGAAAAGTGTATAAAGTGTATGTAGTGAGGGGTTTTACAGCCTAAAACATCTATAACAATTGTAAAAGTTGGCTACTTCGCGGATTTCACCTATTGTGGGTTATTTTTCGAATGTAACGATAAACGAGGGACCATTGTCACTACCTGATCTGTACTGGAAACCCGATCTGTACCACACATGTGCGAAAGGCGTCTACTTCCGCTTGAAGCATTTTATGATAGTTATGGGTCAGAGTATCTGTTAAGATGTTAACAATAATAAATATCTCTTAAAATGTTTGCAATAATGAAACATTTCAATATAATGTAGACATAAATGAAAAATAAAAAGCTAGTTATGGATCAGGACTCCCCGATCCTTACTGCGCATGTGCAGATGTTCTCTTCTTCTGTTTTGTTTAATTCTGTAATTAGGTGCCATTCTTCTTATTTTACAGCGCTGTTGTTCAATCGGGGGAAGCTCTCCGTTGAGATAAGGGGGACGGATCGGTACGGTACGGATCGGGTTTCTGGTACGGATCCGGTTGTGACAACCACTGTATCCCGCTTTCAGTGACCTGCTAAACCATATGATATCTCCAAAGTAACAAAGAAGTTAATAGAAAGTGGTATACTATACTTTAGATGTTGTTAAAATCATGACATATATATAGCTCAGTAATCATTTGTCAAGGTTTGTAATCATGTGGCATTTTGGCAATATAATAAAAAAGTCTGTTCTAATCTTTGACACATATCTTTTGTACTGTCTTGTATATAGTAATAACTGTTTGGCTATACAAAGCTTTCAAACAAAGAACAAAGATAGTCACAATGTAGAAAGTGCTAAATTTGGACTAATCTTACCATAAAACTTGTAAATGAAAATAAGTGTTTTCCTTTACATTCATCAGCTTGTGATTACTCATTGTTCTGTGATAATCTTGAATATCTGGTAACATTTAGAAACTGTAAAAACAATTGGTATGAGAGACAATTTGAGTTGCAAGTAATGCAGTGATCAGCACTCACCACATGGTGGGGAAAACGTC
Organism: Pundamilia nyererei; assembly: GCF_000239375.1. Taxonomy (NCBI): domain Eukaryota; kingdom Metazoa; phylum Chordata; class Actinopteri; order Cichliformes; family Cichlidae; genus Pundamilia; species Pundamilia nyererei. The sequence continues at coordinate 162 of NW_005192749.1, read as the reverse complement.
TTTACAAGTAACCAAAAGCAACAGTGCAAAACTAAAGTGTTTTCTATTAGTCTAGATTATCCTTAATCCTGACATAGGCTTGTGTCTGCTATGCTGTACCTCAAGATATACCACCAGGTGTCATGGTAGTATCCATATAATATTTAGCATGATTTAAGATGG
>NW_005192748.1:0-1405 GCF_000239375.1 Pundamilia nyererei | reverse complement strand
CACTGGGATTAAAGCAATAGTCTTACACTGATCTTTTCAACCTTAATAAGCTCTCAGCAGCAATGATGTTCGATTTTGTATGAATCTAAAATTATATAAACTGAACAGAAAACTGTCTCATTTTTGCATTTGATGAGTTTTATGTTTAAAGGACAAACTGAATGTCACAATGTTATGAAGAAGCACTCTGAGAGTGCAAACCTTCACCAGTGCCGCTCGCACTCCAGGCTGCATTTGTTTTATATAGGATTGTATATACAAACTAGTATATTGTCTTTTATAAACCTGCTGTAAGAGATTTGTCAAATACTTCTTTAATTTATAATATGTCCTGTGGTTTAATGTATCATTTTATGTGTCAGTGTCTGTCTGTATTACTGCTGTTCTAAATACATCAAAAAATATATGTTCTTACTTTTACAAACATTACTCTTGTGTTACTCTGTAACCTGGCATTAAATATCTGCTGTGGTAAGTGGGATGAAGAAATAACATTAACCAGGCAGATGTGCCTTTGACATCAAAAAATGTGAAAAATAGTCTCACAAATGTCCTCATCAGCATTGTGTCTGTCTCCACCTTGTGGGCATTTTTACACTTGTTGCTTATTTTAATGCAATCTGAACATTTTATATAAAGTAATTAAAATACTTATAATGTTGGTTTAGAAAGTTCCTTTCATAAAAGATGACCCAGCGTCCCCTCTGGTGAGTAATTAAATAATCAAACACTGAAGTGGCTTAAGTCAGACAGCTCTTATTTTGGCTGACAGAAACTTTGGGGACATTCACTGAGTAACATTTAAAAGCAAAAATGGCCATCTGAGCACACTTCCTGAATTTAAGAATTAAAACTGAAACATAAATGTTGATATAAACAAGGAATAATCCAGACGAAACAGCCAAAGTCCGATATTGTTACCGAACAATATACAAACTCGCACCAAAGTGAATTAATCGTCTCTGAAACTTCCCTGAGCGCTGACCTCACTGCTCACACCCACTGTTCAAAGTTCCTCTGCAAATCACAGGTAGAAGCTAGCAATAGTGATGTGATACCACTGATTTCCTTTCCGATACCAAGTACTTTTCAAGGTGGTATCGACGATACTGATCCGATACCGATACTTTATACAAAAAAATGTATTTTATTTATTGTATCTCAAATTATAGCGTCATAATGATTACAGGACATCAGATTACATGTTCTTATCACTTAATAATGCAGAGTTCATCATATAGAAATTAAAAAAACCGAAGTTGTGCACTATTTGAACAGGTTGCCTGCCTGCAGCACTAAAGGACTCTGTGAGAGACGCGATTCGTCTCAACATACGCGCCTCATATTCTGTGATATGATTTACTCTGAGGTGTTTGACAAGGTTAGTGATGTTGCCACAACCAAA
>NW_005192747.1:0-1406 GCF_000239375.1 Pundamilia nyererei | reverse complement strand
TTGAGTCTAATTTGACTTCCTGTCTGTCTTTTGTTTAACTTTGTCCTTTTGTTTTTACTCCTGATGTTCTCTATTAAATCAAGACTATTTTCCCACTCTGTTACATATGTTGTTGTTTGAGTTCATGTTTTCCAGATTGTCTTAATGCAGCAACCAGTCAGTCATTTGGAGAGCAGGTGGTTGTGTCTCGGGGGTAGTCAACTGGTCTCCACAGTCAGTCTAGAGTCTTGTAATGAAAGCATATACTCTTTTTACATTTTTGTATGTCTTGCATGGTCTTCTTGGTTCCAGTCTTCATCTTGCAGGCAGCTCCTTAAATAGCTTGTTTACTTGAGATATTGGGTTGTTCTGTCTCCTCTTGGGGTCTCTTAAAGAGTGACCCTGTACATAAAGAATGTGCAACGTAGTGGAGAAGTTCAGTAGAGAGTGTATAGTCAATAAGGGGTTATCGCTCTGGTTTTAACACTTAAAGAAGTTTCTACCTGCCCTGACTAATAGTAAAAGAATTCTCGGTACATATGGAATATGTAATGTAGTAGATGCATACTGTCTCATTCAGAGAACCATGATTACAACGTAACTGTACATTCTGCTTTTCTGGGCCTTCCTCATGTTTTGTTTCCTGCTCTTTGGGTTTGTGTATTTTGGGCTTGTGTTTGTCTCTGAGTCCAGGATTGACAGATGACCTGTGATTTCTCTTTGGCATGATCACTTTTTGTCTGCCTGCCTTACAAGCTGTTTGTCAAATGCAAATGGACTTCTTCTGATAAAGCTGGAACAATATCAGTGTTATTAAATAATCATGACCCATGTTTGTGTATTTGCACAAATCTCTTAAAAGCATATCCAAATGGACAGTGCTGTATATTTCTGATGGATGTACAAGTTTTAAAACACTGAAACAAAATTCCAAAAAATTCAGAGTTGCAAAGAAATACAAGATCACACTGCAAACCTCACAATAATGAATGACATATTTGTTCCTTTGAACAACCTGCAATAACCACATGTGTGTAAAACACTGTTGTTGGTTACTGTCGGTCTCTCACAGGCAGTTTTTAAAAAATCTAATGATAGACTGGGCCACTAAGATAAGAGGAAACGCAGCCTGTGGTTTCAGCCTGAAGTTTCCTTTGTTGCAAATGTCTTGTTTTATGTTATCAGCTCACAGCAGAGAGTTAAAAAGGAATCCAGAAAAATGCAAAGTGTAAATGTTCACTTTAATTTCTGTCTGCATTTTTATACAATGTGTCATTGTGATGATGACACACTAAAGAATAAAGATGTATGTGGGCACCAAGAGAAGCTGTGAACTATTTGTTTCTCACCCTGAGAAGCTGCTTCCTCTGAGAGTCTGTGCATGTACATGCTGTAAAAGTTAATATATGTGTGAATTAAAAAAAAAA
>NW_005192746.1:0-1407 GCF_000239375.1 Pundamilia nyererei | reverse complement strand
GGTTGGAAGCTTTGTTCGGCGCGATGTCCGGACAATCTATTGTGCAAGTGACTTGGAGCTATAGAAGGTTAAAACTGCGTACATGCTTACAAAACATTTATATCAGGTCATTTTTATATTAAGCTTTTAAGTAGAGGTTCTTGGTTAGAACATTTATTTAGTAGATGAGATATACATAGTCTCAGTTAGGTTGTAACACATAAGGATGTTCTGGTGAAAGGTCAGAAGTGCAACAGGTGAATTGAGAAAGAGCATTTGAGGACAAGACACAGACAGTTAGTAGGTGAGAGGTGACATAGAGGCTGAGTGAGGTCGTGACACACACACACACACACACATTAGTTAGAATTATTTATAGGAAAGAGATTAGTCATGTCTGGCTGTAACTGCAAAATTGTCTCGGTAAAAGAGGAACCGTTCTTGTCTTCTCGGCAAGAAAGAGGAACTGAAAGGTTGACCGCAGGAATCGGCCATGAAAATAGAAGATGATGTTCTGTGTTAAAAGTCATTGTGGTGTTGATCTGATCTATGTATAAAATGTATCTGTGACGCATGAAGGGGCGTCAGTAAATCAAACCCTGATGCTATAAAAATCTGTGTATGCTTTGAGTAAGTCGAAGACCAGTTCCTGTCTGCGAACAGAGCTGTTCTTCCCACACGTGTGTTCATTAAAATCATTGTTTGACCAAGAGCTTCTGGACCAATGGGTGTTTGTACTCTCCCTCCTCAATTTTTGAACCTTAACATTTGGGGGCCTCGTCCGGTGGTTGCGGAGGAGAATTGGAGGTTTAGATGGAGAAATTTGGTGGTCTGAGGTGGTCTGACGGGCAGACATGAATTCCAGTGGTCGAAGTGAGTGGGCATAAGCCGGCTTATCCAAAGGTAAGGCACTACCTGTTGAATTATTTCCAAAGTGTGCCAAATTGGATATGATAAAATTTAAGTCTACTCACTGAAATTACTGGTGGATGTCTGTTTTGATTTTGATGAAAAATCTCATGAGTTGAAGCAGTTAGAGTTCTGCTAAGAAGAAATGAAAGCAGTTAGAGTCTGCCAGGAAAAGTTTAAATACTGGGTTGAAGTCCCAAAGGAATTGAGTTAGAGTCTCAAGTAGTTTGGTAGGGAATTTGGTCATTTTGTGGGTTAAAGTCCCGGTTGGTCATTAGGTCAGGCCTTTGTTTTGGGTGTTGATTGTTGTTTCAAAGTATTGTAAATTATTCTAGAACGGCAGTTAAAGTCTGATAGGAAGCGCAGTGCTCAGAGGTAACGCTTGCCAATGCCAAGGACGCTTAGGCATTGTCCTCGAAGAGGGATAGTCAGTTGGTCACTGTGGAGTTTGGGGCACTCCAGAATAGCTAGGAGTTAGAGTCTCCTTACCGTTTGGAACGGTAGTCTGCGCTTTTTTGG
>NW_005192745.1:0-1407 GCF_000239375.1 Pundamilia nyererei | reverse complement strand
ATGAATTTTGTTCACTCAAATTTAGCTTTTCTTCGCTCAAAATAAATTTCTCCTCAAAATGCAACACTTGCACCTGCAATTTTTTTTTACGTGCGCTCAGAATAGTGGCACAAAAATAACACCATACATTCTCCCTCTGTTAACATTCGTGTCGTTCACAATAAATCAATTTATGAAGTAAAACAGAGAGAATGGACCGTGTTTCCTGTAATAACCTCACAGGTTTCACACAGCATCTTCTTCCTGTATTTACTTTTTTTGCTCCCGCCCCAGATATATCCGGCCAATGAGCGGATTGGACATTGTCACGTGATTTATAGTGACGTATTTTGGTTCACTTAAAGTTGACTTGAATTTTTCTCAGTGTGAAAACAAATCAAACCACAGGAAGAAGCTTCAAGTTTACAAACTCATCAGCTGATTCGGACCAAACGAACAATAGGTGTGAAAACGCTGTTCGATGCAACATTATTTCTTCATAGCATCAAACAATTTTACAACTGTTTTATTCTTCTATAAGCATGAATATCAGGTATCCTAAATCAGGACACCAACACTGCACTTACTGACCTCATATCAAATTTGTATAAGTTTGAATTTTGTTTTTACATTTAACTTATATAGTTATAGATTATCTGCTGGGGAATACATTTTATTTGTATTTATTTATTTTTTTTAATGTGCAGCTTGTTAAATTTTACCTTATTGAACCACTGAAGGAAACAAACACTGTGCCACATTGTCAGTGTATTTATTTAGTGATTTAGAAAATATCTATATGTTATACTTTATTCTAATCTGCTGATTATTCTGTTTTACACTAATGCAGCACTACGGACGATACCTACAGCCACCATTACCGAGACTAACAAGCTGATCTACAATATGGCAGCAGTGATCAGTGAGATGCTTGGCCACAAGTTGAACAGCCACAAAGGACAGTACCCGCCATGGAGAAGGAGGCTAGAGGCTACTGTACGATCAAGTTGGCACAGAGGGAGGTTAGCCAACTATCGGAGCTGCAGAAAGGTGCGATGAAGAGGGTGCCTAAGAAGTACAGCAAGCTGTCCATGCCTGAGGCCTTGGAAACTGCCAAGCAATGACTCACAGCCTTGGCCAGCCATTTGAAGAGGTACACCAGAGAAATCGAAGGCAGAAGAATAAACCAGCTGTTCTCCACAGAACCCGCCAAGGTGTACTCTCAGTGGCAGGGGAACAATATGAGAACAGCACCACCAAGGCTGGAGATGGATCAATACTGGAAGAGCATATGGGAGAAGGATGCAACCCATAACGACAATGCTCAGTGGCTAGTGGATCTGGGGGCAGACCACAGCAACCTCCCTGAACAGGGTCCAGTAACCATCACAGTGGCAGACATCCAAGAAAGAGTTGGACAGCACCAGG
>NW_005192744.1:0-1407 GCF_000239375.1 Pundamilia nyererei | reverse complement strand
TTTCAGTAGTGTGTGTGAGAGCGTTTCAGTAGTGTGTGTGAGAGGTAAAATTTCAGTAGTGTGTGTGAGAGCGTTTCAGTAATAATGTCCCTTACGGCACCTCATACAATAAGACTTTATCATCAGAAGTTCATTACATTATATCTGAGCAATTTAACATCATCATAGGTAAAAAGTGCTGGGTGCAACTGAAGCTGACCCAGACCGATCCACGTGGTACACACCTGCTTCATTGTTAAAAAATGAAGAAGGAACTAGTCCATCTCAGATGAGTTGCAACATCCTCAAACAGAACCAAGGGAATTTTACAAGAAATTTAATTTTTGAAGGAAACACTTATAAAATCTGTAAAGTAATCAAAATTCACTTGCACATAACATATCACATGAAAACTTTGCATTGAACTTTAGCTTTAGTTGTTTTCTGTATTCTGATTGAACAATATGTCAATGCAGGAACAGTACAATCAATGTTCCCTCTAATTTTCCATGTGTCTGAGTGAACACCAGGGCTGGACTGGGACAAAAAATCGGCCCGGGCATTTTGACTAGAGACCGGCCCACCAGAGGAAAAACCATAAAGCCTTTGAATGAAAACAAATGCTGTTGTCACAGTGATGTACACTGTCTTGTTGGTATATATGTATCAGTCTAATACATCATCCTCCCTATTCTGGTATTCTAAACAGTACCCGAAAGTAGACTGCTTGGTCGAGTTAACCTCCTGAACTATCTACAACCCATGGTGAAAACCTGAAATTAAGACTGAGAAGACTAGAGGGGAGACATGATCATTACTGATTACTGATGACAGATTTAGATATATTTTCATAAACCATTCATTTGCCACATCAATAAACAGCATGGCAGGGCAAAATATTTTTTCTAACATGGCAACCTTTAAAAAGCGATAGGAGATAGAAAGACAGGTGAGAAAGAATAAAACTTAATTGACTTTTTGATGGCATTTTACACACAGTACTGGTACAGTATCTAGAAAATGTGGGTAAATACTGGCATCATATCACTTGGCATCATCACTTGGCTACTTCTGAAGAAATTATGATGGGACCCTAAAAAAAATTACTATGTACCATAATGGATTTCTATACATTTTACATTAGATGAAAACGTTTGTTGTAAGATTGTAAGATTGTAAGATTCAGATTATTATTTTTTAAAAGCGAGACATATACGTATATGTAATCTGATTACTTTTTTCAAGTAACGAGTAAAGTAAGGGATTACTATTGCAAAAACGGTAATTAGATTACGCACTGACCGCGGCACTGACCACGGCACACCTGCACCAGGGTAAACCTCCGCCTACCGCAGTCCTGCTTTACAGGTGAAAATAGAGCAATACAGCAGGACCGCTGAGTCTTTGACTTTATTTATTTTCTGCTGT
>NW_005192743.1:0-1407 GCF_000239375.1 Pundamilia nyererei | reverse complement strand
ACATCAGAGATGTGAATGAGTGATGTGACAGTTTGAAGATGGTTGAATGTGTGCTGCTTTGTTTTCATGAATCACATTAAAAACACACTTACACTTCCTCAGACCTGGTCTCAACCACTGGACTCCAGCAGGCTCCACCCTGAAAGGAGGAGGGGAGTCAGACCAGCACAGTCTCTTTCAGCATGCACACATGGACATTACATGGCTTTCATACATATACTGTTAGACACTGATAAAAGAACAGTTCAACATTTTCACAAATGCACTTCAGTCCATAGGTGGATCAAACTGCTGATGATTTGGACTGATCTTGGACCTGTCAGCACATCACTGTATTGAAAGAAATATGACTGATTCAAACAGTGACCTTCATTATTGTTTAGCTGGAAAGGACACCTCCCTGTCTTTGGTGTCTTTATTGAGATTGTACATGTAAAACAAAATCATGGGTGTGCTCGCTCCAAGTCCTCCAAGTACTATTAATAGTAGACAGCAGGCATAAACACCAAACTGGAGAAATATATACAAAACAAGAAAAGGCACACATTGGGAATCTGTAATTTACTGTGTAATATGTCACTGTACTGAATGCTTGTTGTTTTGACGCAGGGTGATTATTTTAAAAAAATGCATTTGTCTTCAACCAAACTGTGCTACAATCAGTTTTTCTTGTTGCAATGGTTTATAGTCGAGTTATAAATATTACTTTTATTTTTAATCGCACAAAAGGACACAAGTGTGATGATGAAATACACACTACATCCAGGACAAGTTCTGCTAACAGAACTTTAGCTCTGTTAGACTCAAAAAAACTTTTCTACCTGTTCATTTTTTTTATATTAGAATCACTATGAAGTAGTGCTGTCAGCGTTAATCTCATTAAAATGACCGTCTCTGTTAGCGAATTAATGAAGATCGCCCGTGCTTGGGGCTGCACGGCGCTGGCGCATTAATGAGCCAACAGAGAGTTAATGCGGTTATGGCGTTAAAGAAATCGGGGCAGAATAATCCCCTGATCTGTGCAACGACTAAAGGGTGGTCTAACCCCGGAGGTCGAAGAAAGAAGAATCACCCGACTGGAAGACACTGATAGCTGCAGCAACAAAACAAAAGTTAAAAGTTCTTTAGACAGAGATTCGAGTCGGAGTAAAATTGAAACCTAAAAGGGGACATTAAAATGGGGGTGGGAAACTGGAGCACCAAAATAAAGCTGTGGGAGAACTGGAGAGTGATGGGAGTGTCATCTGTACTTTGTTGTTGTAATCATAGTTTTTCTTGAATCTGAACTGCACAAACACAGAGGTCATCCCACATATGGTCCACCCGTTAAAGGGGGACAGAGGGCCTCAGGACCAAGAAGAACTGGACCTTGCAATGCTGGAGTGCATGTTATAAGTGATCTCTTTT
>NW_005192742.1:0-1407 GCF_000239375.1 Pundamilia nyererei | reverse complement strand
AACGTCGCACTCGCTTACGTCACTGTCATGAGACATTCTCGCAAAAACATCACACTTTTAGTAATGCAGTAACGCAGCGTGCTTACGGGAAAGTAACGGTAATCCAATTACCGTTTTTGCAATAGTAATCCCTTACATTGCTCGTTACTTGAAAAAAGTAATCAGATTACAGTAACATGTTACTCTTTCCGTGAAATAACAAAGTCAACAACAAACTTTGAAACCAAGCTTGTTCCCTCATCAACCAGGTGCTAGGGAACTATTTGCAACTTAGAATTACACCTTAACATCCGCCTTTATCACATTTCTTAACCGATGAGCAAACCTTCTCTCTGTATGTTGGCGCTCGTGCTTGTTTACGTTGGCTGATGTTTGACATCTGGTCGTTCTACACCTTTCCAAATAAAACATTAGCTGTGTCCATGCTAGAACAGAATAATATGCACGTATGAACCAGTTTACAAAGGAAAATGTTAATGAGGTCATTTACAATGAGTGACTGAGACTCATTCGTGAAATAACAGAGGACGATAACAGGATCAGACTAATCCAGTAGTTCATTATTTCAAACTCAGAGACACTCTTCACACTGACCTTTGTTCTCTGTCCTAAATACAAACATTTGGAGCTCACAGACTCTGTGAACACTGAGTTTTCAGGCTTTTCTAATGCTGTGTTTGAGCAGCAGGAAACACAAACACACATACAAGTCCAAATACACAAAACAAGCAGCTACACAAATAATAATGTTAAAAATACCTGAATGAAGGAAAACAATCAACATTTGTAACATTAAGTTATTAATGATCAAACAAATAAACTGAGTACATCATTCAGTTGAACCTGATCACTGGATCCTGAGTCAGCCTGATTATCCTTAATCTACAGCATTTTATAGAAACTCAGATTTAAAGTTCCAGTGACGGAGCTGAAGAGGCTTTGTTCATGCAAATATTGACATGTGTGGTCTCCACAGAAACCTTAGAATCTATTTTTTGCCAAATTATTTATTATTAATAAATTATTGCCAATTATTTGCCAAAAACATAATGCACAGGGAAACCTCAGACCAAAGCGAGGTCATTTCCCCACACCACCTCATCCGTTCCATACAATCCACATGGATTTTATTGAACTCAATGAATGCCAAGCATCAAAATATGCTCTAGTAATAATAGACGTGTTTTCTAAATGGCCTGAAATCTATCCAGTAAAAAGAGCAGACGCAGTCTCCATAGCAAAATGCTTATGTAATCATTTCATCCCCACATACGGTATTCCTAGTCTGATAAGGTCAGACAATGGAACTGTTAAGAGAATTTTTATTTTAGTTAAATCATTAAAGTATAATCAAGTAGAAACAAGTATGCCTTATAATCAAGTGTTTATATATTTTCACACGGTAAA
>NW_005192741.1:0-1407 GCF_000239375.1 Pundamilia nyererei | reverse complement strand
TATTCCCTTCACGTTTTGGAGAGGAAAAGCGTGAAATGGACACACTTTGTGGTGATATCAGGTCGTATTTTTGCCAGGTCTTTACTTTGCAATCAAGAACGCTTTGAGGCGACTTTGTTTTGACGCTTTATGAATGAAATTCAATTCATCCAATAACTTTTTGTGAGTTTATCTCTACAGTTGTGTTTCCTCACTTCACAAATAGTCAGATGACCTTAAAGAAATGATTCATACAGCTTTAAAGCGTCTATGATTATTCACATGCATTATTTTCTCCCATATTTTCAGTTCTTGGGAAAAAACTGAAAATCTTTATAAAACGTGTTGGAATAAGTACAGTGAATGAAGAAGCAGTCTTACATATTCAGTGACTGTGGCATCTTTCTCCATAAACTGCACCACACAGTAGGCCAGCTGTAACGACAGAGAACACGGGGTTACGCACACACAAACTGTCACACTCACACCTACGCACTCTCTCTCTCTCTGGCGCTGTCAACGAGACAATGGGGAATTTAGCACTTATCCCTCAGGATTACATACTGCTAAAGATCGGAAAGACAAGTTTTCCAAATGTGCGCGAGTGCGCGTACGTGTGAGTGTGTGTCTGCAGCTACATCAGCTTTTGTCTCCTCTTATATTAGCGGCAATCATTTCTTATTATTTTGATATTGTGTGTGCATTTGTGTGTTTGCATATGTGTGTTCTGCGGTTGCCCCCTCCGCCCAGGCCGGTTGCCGTGGCGAGTGGGCACCGTGGCGACGGAGACTGTGTGTACGTGTGTTTACTTCGGAAGGAGTGATGTCACACACGCAAAGTCCCTTAAGGGCAATGTGAGATAGAGGTTAGACCTCTTGTCTCTCCCCCTCCGTCTATCCTTTGACTGGTTCCCAGTATTACACTAGTGGTTCATTTTATCTTCATAAGTTCGAGCCGAAGTGACTCAATTAAAAGTTTTTTGGGATTATACTGTCATATTATTGATGATGTTTTTAGATCTTTTTGTAGGACAGTTTTCTCCTTTGTTGTTCCTTCCTTTGCCACCTTGTTGAACTGCAGCATCATTGTCTGCCTCACTGTCTGAGCTTTCATCTCTTACAGATTTTTCTGTCTAATCTCCCTTTTTCTCCATACTGGCTATCTTCTTCTCTCCCTTCATCCAAGACTTTCCTATTGCTGCACCCGTGGCACAACATGTTTACAAAAATACAGTGTAAGAGGGAGTGGCGGCTAAAAAAGGAAGTGTTGAAAGCTGGAATATAAAGAAAGCAGGAGAAAAGAAGAGGATTAAAATAAAGTGGGCAAACTATTTAAAGCATTAGTGAGGCGTTTGAGAAACTTGGGGTAAATATGACATTGGATTCTGCTGTCGAGTCAAGGTTTGCGGTTGCATGAGGTCATTGTTAG
>NW_005192740.1:0-1407 GCF_000239375.1 Pundamilia nyererei | reverse complement strand
TTTTTTTTTTTGATCAAAAAACAAAAAACAAAAACAAAATAATTTCTATAAACTAAGGAGCTTGGAAAGAATAGCATCTAGACTTCTCTAAGTTGATTGAAGACGTTTCACCTCTCATCCGAGAAGCTTCTACAGTTCTAGGGTCAAATGGTGGAGAGTCCCACCATCCCATGTCTTCAAGCAACTTAAACAAGTCCAGACGCTTTTCTTTCCAAGCTCCTTAGACTACGATGACATCGATGACTGAAAACCTTCATAGACATATTCTATAAACTACATTTCAAGAAGTCTTTGGTTATTATTTTCATTAGGTCCTAAGTTTGCTGAATGATTGGCAACAACATTGACCCATTTATGTTTTCTGTAATGTCAGATTTTGTATTTGGATGACATTCGTGATCCTAAAAACCTAAAGATCCTAAAAACTGCTGTAAAAATTATTTTATAGTAATGTGGAGGTAAACAAACATGACATAAGAGACCTCACTTCTCACTCCAACTTTATTCTTCGCCTGAGAACTGACAAAACTGACTGCTTTCCCGGTGGGGGACAAGACTGGCATGGGCGGTCAGGACAAGCTGAAGACAACTCAAGCTCCACCGGGTGGGGGTTGGGTGCTCCTGGAGGAAAAAGCAGTCTGTCAGCCCGGAGTATCAAAATCTTTGTCTGTGTAAAACAGAAATGTTACTTCCTTAAAATCTAGAAATACCAGTATTCAATGGCCATAATGCATATAAAATCAAAATTCTCAAAATACTACTCTAACACGTTAGTAAATCTGTAGATTAATATAACGCCATTTTAGTGCAGCATTTCCCACACAATTTTCTCCTTTTTGTATGTATTGTGACTTCCTTTTTAGCTTCTATTTATTCTATTATTCTATAGCTTCTATTTAATCAGCGATTATGATCATAAAACAGCAACAATATCTATTTTAATATAGCTCTTACATGTGTGTTTAGCTTTAAATTCTGGTGTAAATGACAGTGCATCACTTGGTACATCTAGGGTTATGATTTAAAATATCTTTAACTATGGCTTACAATTAACAAAGTATTTATAAAAGCTCTCTTGACCTTTAGAGTTTTGCTCAACCAACTGGTAGAGCACATTTTCAGGCCCTATATCTAACTGAGGCTTTCACTGAAATTGACCTACCTTATTGAATCTTTTCTACCAATTGGTTTACATCTGTAATGCCAAAAAATCCACCAGAAGGCACTGTGAATGTAAACGGTTGGCTCTTCTTATCACTCTCCCAACCAGGAAGTCAGAAACAAAAAATCATCCAACATATTTTGAGTGTTTTTGATGAAACTAAGGTAGGAAGATATAATTTTTTGATATATGATAGTGTTAGAGGACTTACTAAACAGATGTATGTCACTTGACAGCATTAAAAA
>NW_005192739.1:0-1408 GCF_000239375.1 Pundamilia nyererei | reverse complement strand
CCATTCTTGTATTTGCTGGTTTGTGTTGTTGTGTTTGCACATCTCTGTTGCTTGTGGGGCTCGCACACAAGAATTTCACTCGCATGTGCTGTGCCAGTGTGCCTGCACATGCGATGTGACAATAAAAGTGATTTGATTTGATTTGATTTGATTTGGTGGCAAAGGTCAACCTCAGTTACAGACACAGATCTGTGTACAGAAAGAAGTTCAGAGTATCTTCAGAGTAACAACTTTAAAGTCATGTTAGTACCAGGGCTCAGTCTGTTTAACTGAAACAGACTGAAACTGAAATCACAGGAAATAAAACCACACAGAGAGGAGAACTCTGAGCAGAAGGTATTATTTAAATAAATAAAAATGTGTTATAACTCATTACTGCAGGCCTGTGTCTGTCTTTATAAGCTCATGTATTATAAATTTACATTTACGTGTATGCTGTTGGTAATCACTGTGCAATAACAGCCATGCACCAACTGTGACAACCCTCCAGTTAGGCAGTGGTACTCTTCACTCTGTAATAAGAGCTTCCTGGGATTGTCTTTAATCACAGATGGATGTCAGAATGGTGACTTAGAGCCAAGCACACTACACAAACATGATAAGCTGTAATTGTGTTTTTCCCTTAGTACTCTTTTTTTTTTGATGAATCCAGGGTTTAGATCAAAGTCTAAATCAGATTAAACATTCAGACAAAAAAAAGACTTCTCACAGCATTATGCATTATATTCAGCTGTTGTTTTCAGTACACAGTAAAAATGAAATGTTACATTTAAAAAATACAAAATAAATGTAGGACACATGTTACTGCAAAACTTTTCATCTGATTTTTAATGGCTCGTGACATTGCAGAGAATAATGAACAAGCTGGACTTTTGTAGTTCAACAAATAAAGGTCAAGGGTTAAAAGTTACAGTAAGTTAACATTTGTTTGCACTGGTGGGAGGGTCCTGCTCAGGTTTGAACTCAGGATCAGTGCTGCTAACCTAAATATTATCAAAACGTGTTGCTTCTCTGAATTAAAACACAATTTGCTATCACTGAATTTTCTATTATAACATCACCTCCTGTTGGTTGATGAGCGTGACGACGAGTGGGTTTGACATTCATTGGAATCTTTCCAGTTGTGGGAATCTTTCAAATCCTGAATGACAACAGTGTTGACTCAGAGTTCAGCTGGAAAATTAAAGATAAACATTTTTTTTTTAAATTCCAAGACATTTCAGCTCCAGGCAGGTTTTCTACGGATCAAAACTCACCAACAAGAACAAACAGACCAGCTATAAGTCCAACACATGCAATCATGCTTCCTCCATTGCTGACGCCTCCTTGTAGACCTGGAGGTAAGAAACAGGTGTCAGCTGTCAGGTATGTGATCACAGACCTGAGGCCTGTACTATGACATTCACAC
>NW_005192738.1:0-1408 GCF_000239375.1 Pundamilia nyererei | reverse complement strand
AATAACCCTGTAATCAACCTTCCATGCGGTCATGTTTTGCTGCCCTTGTAGTTATAGAAAGAGTTCGATTAAGTATTTTATTGGACTCTTTCGATATCTTATTTTTCTTATTTTAGGCACAACAAAATGTTTAGTGTAACATGGAACCCATCCTGATAATCAATACACTGCTCTCTGAATTTGCTGTCCCACATGGCGCCATACTGTTCTTTAAGCTGTGTACTAACTCAGCCACAGTAATGTTGCGATCAGAGCCCATAGAAAGTAAATGATAGCTAACAGCTCGTGAAGGGAAGTTGGTGGCACCATTGCTTCCAACCAAGAGACAACTTCCTGGCAATTTAGATATAAGTTACGTGCTTCCTTCTAAAATAGGTTGACAGCCATGGAGGAAGGCCCGAGTGTCTTACTCACCTAAACTCACAGTAATAGTGAGATTAAAGTGAAGCTGAAAATTTCAGCCATTTGTTTTCCCCAGCTGTTAAGCCTGCCACATGGATTGTGAAGTAATTTTGAAGAATCTGTCTTTGTTTGCTCTGCTTTAGCTTGTATACATTGGGGAATTTTAATATAAATTTTGCAGATCAGCTTTGAGGCTTCTGCTGGCCTAGCATGGCCAACATTTATGAGCTGTTAGTTTCATATGAGCCTTGTACCAGACAAGATTCCCTAGACACCATTCTTTTAGTGTTTTAAAAAATCTTTGCTAAAAGGAAGAGTGATGAAATCTTCAGTGTACACAACTATTGCAAAGACTTACTAAAGACTGCCACACTACCAGCCACCACAGCCTGTTCTTTCTTGAAGCTGGTATAGCAGGAATGGATTACGCTCTTTCTTATAGAACATTGTTTAAAGGATCTGACATCTGAAAAGATGAGTGAATACACATTTTTCACAAATATCCCCTCAGTGTTTGAGTAAAAGTAATGGATTATTTATAGAATTTGTAATGTATTTTACTCTGGAGGATGAAATGCCAGCCAAAGAGAAAACAGCTTAAAACCAAAAAGAATATTTTGACTTTTTGACAGAGATGCTGAGTTGTCTGGTGACCTTTGGTTTAGGGTACATACTGCATTAACATAAAGTGAGTGTTATGGATGGTTTGGCCCTTTGCCTCAGGGCTTTATTGCTTGTCATACTTCTCCTTCTCATAGCCTGTGTTTCATGTCTTTTTCTAGGCTCTCTGCTTCTAAAGAAATTCAAAATACCAAGAAGAAAGAGGCAAATTTGCTTTTTAGTGCAGAGTTTTAACAAAGAGGTTGAAGAGTAGAAAAGTGTAACTAGCGTAACTAGCATATATATATATAAACACCCAGCACGCCCCTGCGGGCGGTTTATCCTTCAAGCTCGGGTCCTCTACCAGAGGCCTGGGAGCTTGAGGGTCCTGCGCAGTATCTTAGCT
>NW_005192737.1:0-1408 GCF_000239375.1 Pundamilia nyererei | reverse complement strand
AAAAAAAGTGAACATGCAAAGCTGCTGTGTTAAGCGATGCGGTTGTAAAATTTGAGTGCACCTAAACTTTGTGCTGGTGCATCTAAGAAAAGAAGTTAGGTGCACCAGTACAACTGTGGCAAAAAGTTAGTCTAGAGCCCTGCATATTTAATCCATGCTCAACGGGACTTCAAAAAAAGTGAACTTACTTATTGCACAAATTTTGATCAAAGGGGGAAAAAAACATGCAAAATACCCTCAATACATACTTTCCTCTGCAGATTCTGTTTTAGGGACAGGTGTGGTGTCTGGGCCCATTGCTGCAGCCTGTTGATGTACAACCCATAAAGAGTTAAGGAACAAATACACAATATCACATATTGTAGATTTACTGTTACAGCTTCCACGATGCAAACTCGTACTGTAGCTAATGTCTGAGACCAAAAGGACTCATTAGACACATCCAGGGAAATTCAAACAAAACTGATGTGGAAAGTGAACAATAAGCATTGATACAGCTAATATAAAAGTCTTAATGGAGAGCTATTTCAGATGAGCAGCTGTCAAGTTATCCCTGTGAAATCCGAGTAATTTGGTGTTTGAGTTTGTAAAAAACAACAACAACATAAGCATCAGCAATTAGACTTTTGTGTAAGCCTGTGGCAAAAGACAATTTATTGTGATAAACACATCTCCTGTGATGTATAGGAGATGCTACTTCTGCTGCTGTAGTCCATCTGCGACCACATTTAAAGCGTCGTGCATTCACACTGGTTATATCAAGTTCCTGTTGACATGTCTGTAGCGTAATGATTTCTCTTTCTTTTAAGCCCACAAACACGAATGTTTGATTATTAGCAACAGGTTAACAGCTTCTTCTCCCGGTGTTGTTGAGTGAAGTGATGTTTTAATTAATCTGTTTAAAAACCACACATTGTATTTCATATTTGAGAGATCATGAACAGTTTAGCACATTTTTGTCTCGGTGCTCAATAAGAACACCTCAATAAGATTCTCTTTCCAAGTATTTTTCAAGGCTCTACATACTATATGTTTCATATGTCTTAAATTTAATACAAAGAATACTAAGTCACTTATCCGTTTAAGCATACAGCAGTGGTAATTAGATCCAAACTACAAGATATATTTGTCTGACCACCTCTGTAAAATACAAGATAAACAGCATGTATGAAGTGGGTTAAGCAGTCCGGTGTGCTGCACACACCCAAGGTCTGTCTCAGGAGGCAGGAAGGAAAACAACACTAAACAACCCTTAACGCTCAAAGTATGTATCAATATCCTCAAACTAAACTTAAAGATGCACGTGAAACTGAAAGTGGTCAGTGCTGGTTCTGAAAGCTAACATGTTGTTTATTTACCTATACAAAAAAAAATATCTGTGCTTTTGCACAGATTTGCTGGAATGTTT
>NW_005192736.1:0-1409 GCF_000239375.1 Pundamilia nyererei | reverse complement strand
AAGGAGGAGAAAAATAAGAACATTGTTTCTGCCCTGGAGAGCCTGCTGCCTCATCAGAAAACTACTGATTGCTAGTGTCCAATGTTTCCAAATTTAACACAGCTGTGCTGTTTTCAAAAAATAATTTGGACACGCGACTGAAGCGTTTTTGCGACGCAAATCTGCTTCTGGATTTTCGTGGGACCTCCAGTCACGCGTCATTGAAAATGTGACGTCAAACCGCAAAGGATTCTGGGTACGAGTGGCAAGCGCCACTAGTGCACGTAGATGAAAACAGTCACACAGCGATAAAAAGAAACACAAAGAATGACAAGAAGCTGTTGTATTATAAACTGCAATAGCCGGTCGCATGACAGCCACGGGAAGCCGACGGGTAAAGAGATCGGTTTTTATCGAATTACGTCGTAGAAGAGAAATTTTTCAAGCCATGTTTTCGAAGTAACAAAGAGCTGACGGATGGCCTGGACTGCAGACCAAATATAACGTTTCAGAACACTCCGGCTCACATGTTAATCTTACATCAGTGCTGCAACTTGCAGTATTTTATTTTATTAACTGATTCTCACTACAAATTGGGTTTGCCTCTTATTTGTATCTAATTTCATTTTATTTAATAACAGTACAGTACTATTTTTGGTAACCATTTTCCTTGATGTAAATATGTAAAAACTGTATGTTTCAGTTCTGTCTTGTGTACCGTTTGTTCGTACATGTGTCTTTCTTGCTGCCGTTACATCCAAATTTCCCTTGTGGGACATTTAAAGGATTATTCTATTCTATGTCATTTGTTCACAGCCTTTCCCAGTCAGAGCTTTTCTCCATGCTTGTCTTACTGCACATGATGTTATTAGCACAACTACTTTAAAGGTGATAATTTAGGACTTCATCAATAATACAGACAGCAATGTAGTTAAACATCTTACACTTCATTTTTATTAGCAATGAACTTAACCTACATACACATTGTATTTATCACTGCTACTCATTACTATATTGATTTTTTAATATAAATAATTAAGTTTGCTCAAATGTAATTAATACTTTCATTTTTCTAAAAATATCTAAAAACGCAATTGTATGGAAGAAAAATATGTATTTTACAAAATTGTGCTAGATAACATTCTGCAGTATTGCACAAACTCTTTCCAATGACAAATATAAACTATTTTGACCATTTTTTCCCATTTGACTGCATAAAAATGAACATTTAACACATCTACACAGGCATTTGAAGAAGGATCTTGAACTTGCATGGAAGTCACATGAACTGTTAATTTAGACTTCATCATTATGCAATGCATACCCTGCTGCATCTAAGCCCAAACCAGTAACCAGGCAGAATTACAGAACAGTGTCCCTGGTAAATGAAGAGGAATCAAATGGGGCTTGTGTTTGTGTGTGTGTGTGTG